>NC_056744.1:595014375-595051875 GCF_019279795.1 Protopterus annectens
GCCAGACCTACCATTTCTGGTCCTATTCAGCACAGTGGGGTCCCGTGGCTATGGCTTAACAGCTAATTTAATTTCAAGGATTAACTGGACTGACATTAACCGCTTCTCTTCCAGTGTTCTCGGTTATAGTATATGCATTTATTTAACACTAGCAACATTACAAATACATTTTGATTTTCAAAATCCATACAGTTTTAATGCATTTGTAACATTAGCATTTGTGCAAATCAGTTTGATATTCAAATGCCATACAGTTTCTATTACATTTGTAACATAAGCATTTGTGCAAATCAGTTGATATTCAAATACCATACAGTTCCAACACATTTGTAACACAAGCATTTTGTACACATCAGTTTGATATTCAAAGGATATCATTATTTACAAAACTCCAGCTGGCTATGCTGGCACTAGCCCATATCATCACAGCAAGATAGTCTGAGGATCCACACTCAAGTCTGTTTTTACACACACAAAAGCTGGGGTCACGCATCAGACTTATGACCTGGGGAAGGTAAAGCTTAGGTACCCCAGTTGGGTGTCAGTGGTGACAACCCATATGCCAGGAATATTTCAACAATGATTTCAGTCAGGACATCTAACCCCTATAAACAGAGTAATTTATATTATCTTATCCCTTCATTCAAAGGCACTTAAAAGAACACGAAGTCATGCAATACTGGACTCAACTGGTAATTAAAGGTGCCCCTATTAAACGGGATCAATTTGCAATACAGTTCACAGTTAATGAGACAAAGAGCTCTATAACCTTTTTATTACAAGAGTTAAAATCACAATATATGCCAGGCAAATCCTAAAGACTATCCTAACTTTATCACTTGGGTTATTTCTTTGACACATCAATATCAAAATAAAGGGGTGACAAGTAAAGCATATTTTTAGTTTATTCAAATGCAGATAGAACAGAAAAAATGTTACTTACTTGGGGAAGAGAACTTAAAATTCCTATACCACTTAAGAGACTGGAGAGCGATTCCTAGATATGCTACTCAATCAAGAAAATTTAGATTTTTTTGGTTGGCAACACCAATTCAAATATTTCTATACACCGGCTAGGCTACTCTGTATTTTTATACAACTTCATTTCGTTGTCATAGGTACCACAGACGTGAGCCAGCAGACTGGCAACATATATTTTTGGGACTGCCCTCTGCTCTGCCACTTCAAGAAAGAGCTTAAGTGCTTAGTAACCTGATTATGAAGAACACAGGCTATGACACACCCTAAAGATTTTTTTACCAAGGGTAATGAGAGATCCTGGAAATTCAAGGGCCCAATTGGCAGCTTGAATATGAATATGTTAATTTTATTAGTTAAAAATGTATAACAAGAAAGTGGAAGGAGATGACCCCCCCCCCCCCCCCAAACACCTGATGACCTTAAAATTTAAGTGAGGAATGTTCAATATTTAAAGGTAGAAGGAGGTGGGCCCACACAAAAAGAAAAACAATTAGAAAGTGGGAAATTTTCAAAGACTGACTTGATATGTATGTAGGGCTAACACTCAAGATACTGAATGATTACTGAGAGAGCTCGTTCTAATCTTGCTTTCTGGATACAATAAGCTGTCAATTACAATTTGATTTAGACAAAGAACTCATGTTAACTTCTCTTTGCCTGTGGTCTGCCTGTATAATAGTTGTGACCTGGTAACTTTTGTTTTATCTTTTGCTGTCTAAATTTAGTTCTTTTGTACACTTTTATGAGTGCTGAAGATATACTTACTGAAAGTTAAAGTTGATGAGAAAAAAAAGTTCAGATCCCAAGTAGTTACCACCTGTTACTCATATGGACATAGCCCTTTCAAGGAAAACAACCAGGGACTGCCCCTAAAGAGGAAGCTCTACGAGGAGACATGCTGACATGGCAGAGAGACAAACCTTGATAGAAGAGTAAAAAAAAGGTCAAAGGATAAATAAAGCTTCAGGTTGTCACTGCTGAGAAAAATGAGGACATGGTCCTAGTATTACTGAAGCCCTGAAATGAAACTGACCCCAAATGTATCACCAACTACAAAATTGTATACATTTATGAATATATGATTTCCTTATAGCAGGTTTCTATGTTTCCATTAACACCTGCTACACATAATCAGAAAAAGGCATCTTCAAACTATCAAAACAATCTTCCAGGCAGTCAGCTGTAACAGTTTAAGGCTGGGTGTATAAAACACCCTTAGTCTTGTGCGACTGGAACCATTCTATGAAGAAGCTTGTGGCAAATGCCCTTGGCTAATTACATAAGAAGGGAGAATCACTAGCCTTTCCAAGATGGCTGCACACTGATCAAAAGCTTAACTTCAGCTCTCTCCCAGTGTGAAAAAAGAAAATGAAAGACAAGGGCCAAGAATTTTTGTCACTTTTAGTAAATTCAGTTACTCACTAGTAAGTACACTGCCTGGAAGCCAGCAAAGATGAACCTGAGAGATCCTGAAAGAAAATCAACTAGAAAAGGAGAAGAGAAAAAGTACAGTTTTGTACCTACCATAAATGTAGATGTCCGATAGACATGCAACTGCAGTCATAACATGTGGGTTGTCCTGCCTCAGGCAGCCCTCGGTCGGCCGGATTCCAAAGTCTGGGTCCGGCGGCTGATGTCGCATTTCTCTCCGACGCCAGAGCGGCTGGAGTACATAAGCATCAGCCGACGCCATTTTCTTCAGTGTTTCTTGCCCCAGATGCCAGGTGCCCTCCAAGGAAGGCTGTAATCAAATTGGAAGACAAAAACAGGATTCCAAACGAATAAATGAGCAATAAAACAAATACACCATAACAGATATCCCCAGCAAAGAGTAACAGGGATAGGAGTGGACCCTAGGCATAGAGGGGTATGGAGGGAGGGAAAATCTGACTGCAGTTGCATGTCTATCGGACATCTACATTTATGGTAGGTACAAAACTGTACTATGTCCTTCAAGAATGCAACTGCAGTCATAACATGTGGGTAGAATACCATAGCTTAGCTGGGGGAGGAGGTATGCTCTAGGACAGAGATGGTGTGGCAATCAAACCCTGCAGGACTGCCGAAGCAAAGCCTGCTCTGGATCTGGAGTATAGAGGGAGATTGTAGTGTTTGGAGAATGTATGCACGGAGCTCCATGTAGCAGCTTCTAGAATGTCCTTGGTAGGCACCCCTCTTAAGAATGCTGTAGAGGTGGCTGTAGCTCTGGTGGAATGTGGTCTGACATTGGCTGGAACAGTCTTTCCATGAAAGGAATAACAGAATCTGATGCAATGTCCAATCCATTTAGAAATAGTATGTTTTGAAATTGCTTTTCCTTGGACTGCAGGGGCGTAAGCTACAAAAAGTTGTTCAGACTTCCTACTGTCCTTGGTTCTGTCCAGGTAGTATCGAAGTTGTCTGTGAATGTCCAAGGTATGCAACAGTCTTTCCCCCTTATTCTCAGGATTGGGGAAGAAAGCAGGCAGATGAATGGCTTGATTTAAAGAAACCCTAGATACCACCTTTGGCATAAAAGTAGGGTTGGTCCTTAATGAAACCCTGTCTCTATGAAAAATAATAAAGGGTGGTATTGCCATTAGGGCCTGTAGCTCCGAAACCCTTCTTGCCAAGGTAATTGCCAACAGGAAAGCTGTCTTCCATGAGAGAAATTGCAAGTCGACTGAAGCTGCTGGCTCAAATGGAGGTAGAGTCAGTTTTTCTAAGACAAAATTGAGGTCCCAGGCTGGCACTGGGGCCTTTCTTGGTGGCTTAATGTTCTTGATTCCCCTGAGAAATTGTCTTAGTAAGGGGTGACAGAAAACTGGAGGATCAGTGTTGTATCTAGCTGAAATAGCAGATGCATGTATCTTTATGGAAGAATATGAGAGGCCGTTCTTTAACATATCTGCCAAATATTCCAAGATGAGTGGGATGTTCAACAATGATGCATCATGACCCTTGCTGGTATTCCAATTGCTGAATCTTTTCCACTTTGCTAAGTAAACCTTTCTGGTGGATGGTCGTCGAGCCTCTGTTAGTATCCGCTGAACTTCTTTGGAGAGAGATAAGCTGAAGTTATTTATGGGATCTCCCAGGCTGTTGGCTGCAGTGTCTGAAGATTTGGATGCAGTGTTTCGAAATTGTGTTGAGTCAAAAGTAGAGGCCACTGGGGAAGGGCCCACCTCCTGGTGTGGCATATGCTCCGTAGTAGTGGGTACCAGTGTTGTCTTGGCCAATCCGGAGCTATTATGATTCCCTTGGGCTTCTCTGCTTTGATCTTTAGTAATACTGAGGTCATCAGTGGCAGAGGTGGGAATGCATAGATTTCTAAGGAGTTCCAGTTGAATGAGAGGGCATCTATTTTCCAAGCTTTTGGATGGTAAGTCCTTGTGCAAAATTTTGGTAGAAGATGGTTGAGGTGAGAGGCAAATAGGTCCACTTCTGGCTTGCCCCATGTCGAAGTGAGTTGTCTGAAGGCCTTCGGATGTAACCTCCACTCGTGTGGAAATGTGAAATTCCTGCTTAGGCTGTCCGCCAACACATTGTCTTTTCCTGGAACAAACTGGGATTGTAACTGGATGTTTAGGCTCAGTGATTTCTCCCAAAGCTGCATTGTCAGTCTGCAAAGGGGGTAAGAGTGGGTGCCCCCCTGCTTGTTTATGTACCACATCACAGTGGTGTTGTCTGTCTGTATCAATAAATGTCCTTGCTGGAGTTGGTGTTGAAAAGCCTCGATGGCATGCATTACTGCCAGCATTTCCTTTTGGTTTATATGCAGATGTGTTTCCTTTGGAGACCATTGTCCTTGTATACACCCTGCCTTCCATGTGCGCCCCCCCATCCCAGGTCGGAGGCGTCTGTAGTCATGGTCTGTGTTATCTGTGGTTTTTTGAATGACATACCTGTGTTTTCCTGGCTCACCGAGGCCCACCATAGGAATTCCTTTTGTAGGCATGGAATGAGTGGTATGATTGTCTCCAAGTTGTTGCTGTGTTGAGACCAAATGCTTTTTAGGTACCATTGAAGCTTTCTCATGTGTAGTTTTGCTAATGGAACCAGTAGAATGCAGGATGCCATGTAACCCAGGGCCTGTAGGAATCTCCTTGCAGTCATCTGGGTGAGTTTTGCTAAACCTTTGAAGTAATGAGTTGACTTCTCTTGCTTGTCTTCTGTCAGGTAAGCCATCTGAGAAGCTGCGTCTAGTTTGGCTCCTAAGAAGATTATTTGCTGGGATGGCTGCAGTCTTGACTTTTGGAAGTTGACTATGTATCCCAGAGCTTGAAGTAATCGTATGACATAATCCAGGTTTTTTGTCAACATCAATTTGTCGTCCGCTTGTATGAGGCAGTCGTCCAGGTACGGGTAAATTTGTATACCCTGGAGCCTGCAATGAGCAATTACTGAAGCCAGGCATTTTGTAAATACTCTGGGCGCAGTAGATAAGCCAAATGGCAATGCTGAGAATTGATAATGCTCTGGCCCTGCAAGAAATCTGAGGTATCTTCTGCAGCTGTGTCTGATAGGGACATGCAGGTATGCCTCCTTGAGGTCCAGAGTAATCAGCCACGACTCCTTGCCCAGCATGAGAAAGAGTTGCTGTAGAGTCAGCATTTTGAACTTTGGTACTATGAGAAAGGTGTTTAATGCGGACAAGTCCAGTATTGGTCTCCATTGAGATTCTTTTCTTGGAACAAGGAACAGTCTTGAGTAAAACCCCTGGTCTTGTTCTTGTTGTGGAACTCTTTCTATTGCTTTCATTCGAGTCAGCAGAGTGATTTGCTTGATAGCCTCTGCCCTCTGATTTTGTGGTAGGTTTGGCATGCCTTGTTTTCTTGGTAAGGTATGAAAATGAAACCTGTACCCTAGGTCTATAATGTCCAAAATCCATTTGTCCTTTGTCAGTCTGTGCCAGTTTTTTGCAAACAGAGATAATTTCCCGCCCAAGGGAGCTTCTAGTTGTTCCCTGGTAGGCGGTAGTAGAGGAAAGTCACTGAGTTTGTGGTTGTTGGGCAGGTGAAACCCCTGCATCACTTCTTTGGTTTCCTGGCTGCTATTGTCGTCCCCTGTAAGGGCCTCTGTATTGGCCTCTTCCTCGGCCACGTCTGTTCTTACCCCTTTGAAACTTTTCTGGATTAGGAAAGGACCAGTTTTTTGAAGGCCAATTCCTACTGAATCTGGGGGGTTGAACCTGGAGGAAATCTTTCACAGTCTGAACTGATTTTGCTTTTCTTCGATGGTCTTTAACACATCCTTAGCATTTGCACCAAAAAGCTTGTTCTTTTCCAAAGGTGCATCCAGAAGTTTTGCTTTTACATGATCTGGTAGAGGTTGATCTTTTAACCAAGCATGTCTACGAATCACTGCCCCTGTCATAGCTGCCCTACATGAAGCTTCCAGTGCATCATATCCACACTGCAGGAAGTGATTGCTTACTTGCTGAGTGTTATGTACAGCTTCCTGCAAAGTCTTCCGGTCTAAAGGATCAGGAGAAGCTAATGTTTTTTGTAAATCTTCTAAGAGATAATCCTGATATTGTAACATATGAAAAAGGCAATTTAAAGCTCTCATAGATAAGGTAGTGGATGTGTAAACCTTTTTGCCCCATCTCTCTAATGACCTCGCTTCCCTGTTGGAGGGCAAAGGATTTTTTGAGGTGGAGGCTGAAACTCCTTTAGGCCCCTGTGAAATAGTTTCCAAATCAGCAGTATGGGCCCTGAATAAATGGGAATGAGTTTCTGGGACCCTGTAATACCTGTCTGGCTTGGCTGGAGCCGGAGGAAGAGAATCAGGGGTAGCACTAGAGTCAGAATACAAATCATCTAGAACATCAAGTACAGGAGGAATAGCTAAGGGCCTGTGCTGAGGCTTCTTAAGGAAAGTCCTAAGGCGTTTCCTAGAATCAGAATATTTCTGACCTTGCCACTTGAAATGTTCCCTCATGGTGTGCAGAACTTCCCCAAAAGAAATATCCTCAGGAGGGGAGGCCGAAGGGATGTAATCTTCTGCATCCGAGTCCTCATAGGTCTGGAAGAGCTCTTCCTGGCTATCAGAGTGGACAGAGCCCTCAGAATCTTCATCTGAAGGAGTAGGGTCAGAGGGTTCAACCCGGGCCTTTATCAGGAGGAGGCTGGGATGCTCTCTCAGGATGGGCCTGTGAACCTCTAATCATGGAAATTAAATCAGCAGCCATGGACATAATTTGTGTCTCCGGAGTCGGCTGAGGTAAGGATTTAGAAGTAATATGCTTTGTTTTGCTGGCTGCCTTAGCCCTAGTGTAGGCCTTAATAGACATGGCCATAGGAGGCCTGGCAGCTCCACGTGCAGGAGTGACCTTGTCTACAGCAATGGTCTCGGGCATTTCCTCGGTTTCGGTATCCGGAGGAAAATCTATAACTGGCGTCGGAGTAATGTCTGGAATCGGAGTAGTCGGTAATGCGGTGTCTTCGGTTCGGAGCGGTGGACGGCATGGTGTAAGCAAATTTATCGCCGAAAAAATCTTCAGCGAACTCTGCCCGGTGCCTGAGAGTGCGCTTGTTGAAGCGAGCACAGGCTACACAGGCCGAGACGTCGTGGTCTGGGCCCAGGCAAGGGAGGCAGTAAGAGTGGAAATCCTTATGAGGTATTTGTTTACCACAAAAAAGACAATTGTTAACTTTTTCAGTAATTTCTGATATCAGCTGAGGCAAGAAAAGGTCCCCAACGGGGTACTTAGCTTTTTTGATGACTTCGGTATCGGAGAATACAGGAGCTGACCGACCGGCACTTGCGAACTGCTTCTGCTTCGGGCACCGCGCGGCAAGAAAGACTGAAGAAAATGGCGTCGGCTGATGCTTATGTACTCCAGCCACTCTGACGTCGGAGAGAAATGCGACATCAGCTGACGTCGGACCCAGACTTTGGAATCCGGCCGACCGAGGGCTGCCTGAGGCAGGACAACCCACATGTTATGACTGCAGTTGCATTCTTGAAGGACATCACTGACTAGGACAAATCCTTTAACTGTTCAGCAAAAAGCAGTTGAAGCACCAGCTTTCGGGCAAGACATGGCTTCCAGTAATCTAAAAGAAAAAAAATAAGTTAAATGTGCTCAGAGCTGATTAAAATAAACAAAACAATGATAGAGCACATCAGCTCGTATAACAAAAGGCTGGAAAAATGGAAGAAGCTTTAAACAGATACTAAAATGAGCTGCTAAAACTGCAAAAACAGGAGGCTGAAATGAAGAAAAGGCTGGCTGAGTACAAGACTGTACAGGAAGAGATGTTTCAAACACTGGTAGAATTGGAGGACACATCACATAGGGAAAACTGAGGATTTTCTACTGTACCAGAGAAACTAGATGGAACAGACTGCATTAATTGTATGAAGGCACAAATAAGAAGTTGGCCTGCTATTCCACAGCAGGAAATCTTTATTGAAAGGGCACACCATGGTGTATGCTCCAAATCTGGCCATGAGAAAGTAGCCAAGACCTGTATTACTAAAGATGCAAACCTAAAGGCAGAAAGAGTGATCCTGACAAAACTGTGGCACAAGAGTAAAGTATTAAAAGTTGGGAACAGAAAGTACAGTTGTGTACACTTACCTTAAATGTAGATCTTCGAGTGTATTCACTGTTGCAGTCATCACATTTGGGTTATCTGCCTGCAGGTAGCCCGCAGCTGGCCTGAATACCAGAGTCTTCGGATTTCTGCGTCAGATGCTGTCGCTTCTTCCTTGACGTCAATCGTAAGGGGTATAAAACATGCAGCCGACGCCATTACATCAGTTTTTCTTGCCCCAGATGTCAGCTGCCCCCATAATAGGAAGCAATTAAATGGTATGGTAAAACCCCCCATCAAAAAGCAAATACATAAGAAAAAATAGACATACCAACCATAAGGAGAGATACAGCCAAGAGAAGTCAGGGGGGCTGGAGGGAGGGTAACCAGGACTGCAAATGTGAATACATTCGAACATTTACATTTATGGTAAGTGTACACAACTGTACTATGCTCTTCGTGCTTCACTGTTGCAGTCATCACATTTGGGTTGATTCCCAAAGCTAAGGAAGGGAGGAGGAAGTTAAAGAGCATTAGGGCCAGCTATTAATCCCTGCAAGACTGCAGTGGCAAATCCAGCTCTGGATTTAGAAAAGATAGGCAAGTGGTAATGCTTGGTGAAGGTATGTACAGAGCTCCAGGTAGCAGCTTCTAAGATGTCTCTGGTAGGGACCCTCTGAGAAATGCCGCAGAGGTAGATGCAGCCCTGGTGGAATGGGATCTTATCCCCTGTGGGGTAGGTATGGTGCTTGTAGTAGAAATGAATGCAAAGGGCTATCCATTTGGAAATGTTTTGCTTTGAAATGGCCTTTCCCTCTGCCCCTGCAGCAAAGCTAACTAGCAGCTGCTCAGATTTTCTGGTAGGCTTAGAGCTGTCCAAATAGAATCAAAGTTGTCTGTGCACATCCAGAGAGTGCAGTATTCGTTCCCTTTTGTTTTGTGGATTAGGGAAAAAAGTAGGCAAATGAATGGACTGATTTAGGGCCAAAGACACCACCTTGGGCATAAAAGAAGGGTAATTCCTGAGGGAAAACCTGCCCGCATGAAAGATAATGAAGGGTTCCACTGCCATGAGGGCCTGTAATTCAGACACTCTTCTTGCTGAAGTGATGGCTAGAAGGAAGTCTGCTTTCCAAGAAAGGAATTTCAACTCAGCTGTAGCTGCTAGTTCAAAGGGGGGAAAAGTGAGCTTTTCCAATACAAAGTTACGGTCCCAGGCTGGAGTGGGAGCTCTCCTGGGGGGGGGGGGTCTTAAATTTTTGGCCCCTCTAAGGAACTGCTTTAGCAAGGGGTGAGAAAAAAGTGGAGGCTGTGTTTTATAATCTGCTGAAATGGCAGAGGCGTGAATTTTAATTGACGAGAAGGATAGGCCCCTGTGGAGAATTTCTTTTAAGTACTGTAGAATCTGAGGTAAGCTGGGCACCGTTGTGCCTATCTCCCCTGAGCCAGGCTCCAGGAACAGAATCTTTTCCACTTCTCAGCATAGGATTTTCTAGTACTAGGCCTCCTTGCCTCCAAAATGACATCCAGTACCTGCTTACTGAGGGATGCTAAGGGAGAGCTCAAGGAATTAGCTAGGCTGCAAGGTTCCAGGGTTTGAAGGGGAGGGTGCAGAATCTGGCCCACATGCTGGGACAACAGGGAAGGGGGCCTGAGGCAGGTGCCATGGTTGTAGCAGTGCCATACTGTGCAAGAGGGAGTACCAATGCTGTTGTGGTCAGTCTGGTGCAATCAGTATTGTCCTTGGCTCGTCCTGTTTGATCTTTAGTAGAACCTTCGAGAGGAGAGGCAGAGGGGGAAAGGCATAAACTGATAGGCTTTCCCAAGTAAAGGACAGGGCATCCACTTTCTAAAAATGGCTGTGGGGAGTTCTTGTGCAGAATTTGTTCAATTGGTAGTTCTGAGGGGAGGCAAACAAGTCTATCTCTGGAGTCCCCCATTTGATCAAGAGGTTGAATATTTTGGCATCTAGTTTCCATTCGTGTGGGTCCATGAGATTTCTGCTTAAGTCGTCTGCCAGTAAATTTAGTATGCCTGACAGGAATTGAGCTTGCAGGTGTACTTGGTAGCTCAAGGCTGTGTTCCACAGAGCCGTGACTAGTCTGCAGAGAGGGTACGAGTGTTTCCCCCCCTGCTTGTTTATGTACCACATAACTATGGTGTTGTCTGTCTTTACCAATTGTGGTCCTGGAAGAATACGGTCTTTGAAGGCTGTCAGAGCATTCTGTACAGCTAACATTTCTTTTTGATTGATATACAGGTGCATCTGTCTCGGGTTCCATTTGCCCTGAATGCACTGCCCTGCCATGTGAGCCCCCATGCATAGTCTGATGCGTCTGTTGTTAGGGTTTGAGTGGCAGGAGGTAGAGTGAAAGGGAGTCCCTTGTTGTGGTAGCAGGCCTCTGCTCACCGAAGGAACCCTGTCTTCATACAAAAAATGATAGAAATCATTGTTTCCAGGTCCTGAGAATGTTGACACCATAGGCTTTTTAGATACCATTGGAGTTTCCTCATATGCAGTCTTGCATATGGAATTAGTAAAATGCAAGAGGACATGAACCCCAGGGCTTGCAGTATTTTCCTTGCAGATAGCTGGGGTTTTGTGGCCAATAGTTTGAAGTAGGTTGTCAAGTAAACTTGTTTCTCTGGAGTGAGGAATGCCATCTGGGAAGTTGTGTTCAGGCTTGCTCACAGGAATACAATCCATTGGCAGGGTACTAGGTGAGATTTCTTTTCGTTAATGGTGTACCCCAGTGAGGTTAGAAGTTTCTTTACGAATGTCAGGTGTTGTAATAGCTAGTCTGGGCTTTCTGCCTGAATAAGACAATCGTCCAAATATGGGTAAATTTGAATATTTCTCTGCCTGCAAAATGCAATGGCTGGAGCTAGGCACTTTGTGAATACCCTGGGTGCAGTAGATAAGCCAAAGGGAAGTGCAGAGAACAGATAGTGCATGGAGCCTGCCCTGAAGCATAGGTATATCCTGCAAGATTCCCTTATTGGGATGTGCAGGTAAGCTTCCTTTAAGTCTAGGGTTGCCAGCCAGGTATCCTTGGCTAGCATGGGAAGAAGCTGTTGCAGAGTTAGCATTTTGAATTTTGGAAATACCAGAAAGGTGTTGAGAATAGAGAGGTCCAGGATAGGACGCCAGGAGTGGTCTTTTCTGGGTACCAGAAAAAGTCTTGAATAAAAGCCTAGTCCCTCTTTGTTCTGCTGGGACAGGCTGAATAGACCTGATATTGAGGAGAGAGAGAACCTGCTGTTGGGCCTCCGCCTACTGACTTCGGGTAGCTCTGGTCAACCATTTGGTGTTGGTAGGGTGTGGAAGTGGAATCTGTATCCTTGGGAAACTATGTTCAAAACCCAATTGTCCTGGGTAATGAGTTCCCAGTTTTTTGCTTGCAGGCAATCTTTCCCCCTAAGGGGGCAGGTAGTAGAGTAGGGCTTGGAATGGTTAAGGTTAACTCATTGTGCAATTTTTCTGTAGAGGGGTGGCTTACTACTCCCTGCTTTGGAAGTGGGAGCCCCCCACTGCTTAGGTTTGTGTGAAGAATGAGACTGTAGCCTAGGTGGTCTGCTGTTCCTGGGTTTGAACTGAAAAGGCTTAGAAGGGACTGGAAAGAACCAGTACTTAGAAGGCCAATACCTACTGAATCTGGGAGGCTGTACTTGTATGAAATCTTTAACAGTTGGCATAGATTTAGCTTTTTCCTCCATCCTTTTGAGGACTTCTGCTTCGTTGCCAAAAAGGCTGTCTTGACTTAAGGAAGCATCCAGTAATTTAGCTTTTACATGATCTGGCAAGTTTTGTTACTTAAGCCAAGCATGCCTTCTAAGTACAGACCCAGTGACAGCAGCCCTGCAAGATGCTTCTAAAGCGTCAAAACCACATTGCAAAGTATGTTTACCAACTTGTTCTGCAGAATGCATTAAATCCTGTAATTCTTTGTGTTCAGTACAGTCAGGAATCAATATCATTTTCTGTTTAAGTAGCCCCACAACATGCTGCTGATACTTTAACATATGAAACTGGCAATTTAAAGCCCTGATGGCCAAAGTAGCAGAAGTGTATACCTTCTTACCCCATCTGTCTAAGGCTCTAGAATCCCTATCAGAAGGGGTAGAATTTTTGGCAGCAGTAGACTTAATGCCTTTTGGTCCTTGGGAATTGGTCTCTGGATCCGCAGAAGGATTCTTGAAGAGGAACTTATGGGAGTCAGGTTTTCTGAGAGTGGGAGGTAAAGTATTTGGGGAAAGGCGAGATTCCAAGAAAGCATCATCTACAATGTCCAGAACAGGAGGGATAGCTAAAGGCCTGTGTTGAGGTAGGAGTAAGAATTCCCCAAGCCTCTTTTCGGAGTCAAAGTAATCCTGGCTTTCCCAGGGAAATGCTCCCTAAGAGTGTGCAAGGTTTCATCGAAAGAAAAATCTTCTGGAGGGGAAGCAGAGGGAATGGAATCCTCTGCATCAGAATCCTCATAGGTAGATAAGGGCAAATCCTGGTAATCAGAAGGAGCAGAAAAATCAGATTCCTGATCAGTTCTAGGTCTCTTAGAGGGGGGGGGGGGCTGGCTTCCCCTAATCAAGGTAATGAGGTCTTCAGCCATTTTAAGCATTTGGGCCTGCGGTTTGGTTGTCGGTTTTCTAGGCATGGTGCGGGTTTTACGCCTGGATGAAAACAATGGCATAGGTTTAATATGAATGTCTGTAGGCCTGACTTCACCCTCAGAAGCCGGTGCTTACACAGCAGCTCTGGACCCATCCAAGGTAGAGACATCCGCAGGTTCCATAGTCGAAGAAGCATCTCGTGGTATACTGGACTCCGAATTGGTCTCAGCAGAGGCCTGCGAATCAGAAGTAGCTGGTATCAGGGGCTGCGAAAGCGCCTCGCTGAGTACCGGCAGACTCGTGACTAGCTTAATGGGAGTGTCGTCGGCAGTTTTGAACCCATGCGGTCAGACTTTATCCTTACGTTTTTTCAGAAGACCGATAGTCGGATGACTTGACAAAGCTATTTCAGAGTACACAGAACGAGTATGAAAATAATTAGCTGCAAAAATAGCCCAAGGATGGATAGTTCGGGCGTTGAATAAGGCACAAAACTGACAACGAGGGATGTCGTGGTCTGGGCCTAAGCAGGGCATGCAATACGAATGAAAATCTCTATGAGGTATTTGCTTTCCACAGGTAAGACAATTGTTAACTTTTACTGACATCGGTTAGAGCAAGAAAAAGGATACGCAATGGGGTGCTTAGCTTTTTTGAATACTTTGGGTCTGAAACACGAAAATTTCAGGAGTCAGCCGACCTGCACTTGCAAACTGCTTTTGCTTTGGGCACCGCACTGCAAGAAAGACTAATGTAATGGCATCGGCTGCATGTTTTATACCCCTAATGACCTGACATCAAGGAAGAAGCGACAGCATCCGATGCAGAAATCCGAAGGCTCTGGTATTCAGGCCGGCTGAGTGCTGCCTGCAGGCAGATAACCCAAATGTGATGACTGCAACAGTGAAACACAAAGAACATCAGTGTTCACGAAAGATGGTTATTCATTGTACACAAAGCAGAAGGCAAACAATTTATTCCAGCAATTAGGGAATATTGAGACAGATGTGAAATTCAAGCTGCTGTAGCCAGCTGTCTTCAGAATATTGTTTCCTGGGAGATCAAACTCATTTCTGATGCAGAACAGGCTAAAGAGGAAATAGAAAAGTCTGTCCAATAAAAAGTGAACTGCCAAGCAGAAGGGGACTCTGCCTCTCATTCGTCTGATAATAAAAAGGACACAGAGAGACTTTCCAAAGAAAAATGCTTGAGACTCCGAGAAAAGCAGAGATGTTGACTAGAAGAATCTGAAGTACCTTGTAAATATCGTGAGCTTGAAAACAAACTTTATGAATTCAAACAGCTGCAATGGCAGCGTTTTCACTTGGAAGCTTCCTTGCAACACAATATAGCCCCAAGAGGGCTACGTGTATTGACAATGCCTAGTTATGGCCGGATGTACCCAGAGCTTTTAAGACGCTGGCAATTACTCAATTTAGAATGTAGTGCAAAGTATATGCAACTACTTATTGAGTTCTTTCGACCATCTGAGTATGAGTTGCAGAATGAGATTAACATGCTACAAAATGAGATCTATGACACATACCTGATAGAGGTCGTAGGAGATAGAATGGAATCGCTCTATGAAGCTATTAATGGTTATGAGAAGAGACTCCCTGCAACTAAGACACGAAAATTGCAGAGAGATCTCTTTGATTTCCGAAACGGGAATGTCTTTTCTTGGGCTAGGGACATACAGCAACAAGCCTCTATGCAACGTAAAACAACTAGATGCTATGGTGATGCAAGAGGAGGTGTGACAAGTGATTCAGCCCCTCCCCACTCCACTTCGTCTTTATTGGAGAGCAATGCTGACAAGAGAACTTTAAACTTACCGGAGTACGGGAATTCAGATGGAGGTTAATACAGTGAATACAGACACTACCTCACATGAGCGAGAGGTTATACCTGACAGAAATATAACTACTAATCAGGTAATTAGGCATACAGAGTTTGCACAAGGTCCATCTGCTACGAGTACAAATACTAATTCTGTGACAGTATCAAACTTTTCACAAGGACATTTTTTATTGAACAATCCGCTTCCCATAAGAGGGAGATCAAGAAGCCGGGTGAAAATGGGGCGGATACATCGTCAATCCAGCATACAGGAACCTGCCAGGACAAGCAAAAAGGTGAGACAAGCCTAGTCTTTAATATTTCCACACATGTGTTAACTGATGGGCAACTTCAGCTTTTGAACAAAGGGCTGAGTTTTATACCAGCACAGAACGCTGATTTAACTGACATTCTACAAGACCGTAGAATGTTCAGCAGAAATCTTACGTTAAAGACCATGTTCAAGGGTAATATGAGTGAGCAAGATGTTTTTAAAAAACCTAGCACTTTCATTCCACCTGCGCACTCAGGTATAGACACATTCGTGGAAGTATGTGAAAGACAACTAAGGGAGAAATTTAAACATGAAGTAAGATCTACCTTTTTCAACATGACGCCAGACTATTATGTAGCCTTACAGGAACTGAAGAATTTGTCTTCACTAGAAATACGACCTGCCGACAAAGGAGGTGGAATTGTTCTTTTAGATAGTGATATGTATTACAACAGTATGATGCTTCTATTGAGTGATGCCGACACTTATGTTGCTCTATCAGCTAATGTAGTTAAGGGCATTATAGATGGAATAGAATTTTTGATTTTTGATGATCTGACTAGCCACATGATTAGTGAACCTATTTTTGAATATTTTAAGGTTGAACACCCAGTGATACCTATTGTGTATGGACTGCCCAAAATCCATAAAAGTGAAACAAATCCTCCCATGTCTCCAATAGCATCAAGTAGAGGTTGGGCCACTGAGCATAATGCATGTGCCTATTGATTTCTGACTTGTAGGTTGGTCATATGTATGTGTGTGTGTGTGTGTGTGTGTGTGTGTGTGTGTGTGTGTGTGTGTGTGTGTATATATATATATATATATATATATATATATATATATATATATTTCCTTGATGTATATATGTATATAGATATATTTTTTATAAGCATTTTCACAAATGTGTACTTACCCTTTTAAATATTTTCAAGTGTTAATTAGTATCTCAGTGATTGGATAGTTTGTATTGCATCACGAATATAAAATGGGTATGTTTGATTTTATATGTAGTCTAACTGTTATTGGTTGTGAAAGCGCTTACTTCTCGGCTATCGAAGATTAAAGTTTTTATGCAATTGTACTGCCATGTATAACCAGCGTGTTTCTACGTTCACATATCCTGCTTCAATGTGGTTATTTCATCTGGAGTTTGGTTCTTTGCCTTTTCAACACTAAGAACTAAGCCAACACAGGAATGGAGAAAGGAGATTCTTCTGATAGGGATGACTGCATGTATATATGTACATGTATGCATATATATATATATATATATATATATCTATATATATATATATATATATATATATATATATATATATATATCTCTCTCTCTCTCTCTATATATATATATATATATATATATATATATATAGATATATATATATATATATATATATATATATATATATATATATATATATATATATATATATATAGATAGATAGATATACACGTGTATATGTATGCATATATATATAATATATATGCATATGTACATTATAGGGATGACTGGGTACAGAGAATATGCAAAAGGAGGCTGGAATTTACTGGAAGAAGCTTGCAAGGGAACCGATGTACTGGAAATAAATAATTAGAGATGGAAAGGTAACCGCGTTGGAAGTGGCCAAGGAGACATTTGGACTGCAGGCTACAGATTTCCTTTCCTATCAGGGATTGATATCAGAGTACACATAAAGAGAAAGGTATAGGGGAATCTTAAATGAACGACCTGCATTGGGTGAGTTTGAAGTTGAAACTAAAATAGAAGGTGCAGTTCAGTTAAAAAGGGATAATTAGTAGAACATATCAAATACTGCCAGATAAATACAGGACTTAATCAATCAGGTCAGAAAAATAAAAGTTATGTACTCACCATAACTATGCATCTGTGTTATCCATTTTTATTCTTCCTCAATGAATTGGTTCAGATCCGATCCTCAGATCAGACTTGTAGACTTTTGCTATATTCTAGGATCTGACTCTCGAGTTACTCCCTTACTCATAATGCCCCTGACCACCGTGTTACCTCAGATCGAGTTTGCTACTATTATACAATATCACAACACTATATCTCAATATTGATATGACAGAAAAGTGGTAGCTGAAAGATCAGGAGCTCAAACAGAAACTATGATTCCTAACAACAATTATGTTAGGTCTCTAGTGGGAAAGTTAGGGGGGGGGGTGAGTTGAGGAAGAACGAAAATGGATAAGACAGATGCATAGTTACAGTGACTACATAACTTTTATATCTGATGTTGTAATTTTCATTTGTTTCTCAATGAATGGGACAGAGTCCCCAGCTATAGTAACTTTGGGTGGCTCTCATGGAAGGACGTTCCGAGAACCACAGAACCGAATGCAGCTTTGTTTGTGAAGATGATGCCCAATTTGTAATGAGCATTAGACCATGTGGCAGCTGCACAAATGTCATCAAATGGAGGCTCTAACCCAAAAGGCAGCTGATACAGCTATTGACCTAGCTGAGTGCACTTTTGGTTGTCTTGGCAAGGTTAGCCCTCTCAAAGAATAAACATAGGAAATACAATCTGTTATCCATTTAGCTAGTGTAGTTCTGGAGAGTGGTTTTCCCATCTTATTGCTAGAAAAGGAGGCAACTGATCATTTTTCCTAAATTCCTTAGTCCTGTGAAGGTAAAAGCAAAGTTGCTTATTTACTTCTAAGAGATGAAATGTATATTCTCCTTTATTGGCAAATTTGGAAAAGAACACTGGTAAATTGATCACTTGATTGATATTCGTTTCACAGCCAACTTTTGGTGGAAAGGAATAGTTAGCATATAAAGTGACTATCTTTGTGAAAAATCAAACACAGTGGTTTTGAAGAGTGCCTGGAGCTCAGAAACTCTTCTTGCTGAAGTTATGGCCATCAGAAAGACTGTTTTCCAACAGAAATGTAAGGTCTACTTTAGTAGCTGAAGGGTCAAAAGGTGAATGCACCAAAGTCTGTAAAACCAAAGCCAGGTCCGAAGTGGGGTCCCTAATTGGTGGTCTAAGTAAAAAGGCACCTTTAAGACAGGCTTTACATAACTTAGATGAAGCCAAAGGAGAAGCATTATCTCCAATGTGATCATTGGAGATGGCTGCTAACTGAACTCTGATGGTGGAGAAACTTGCCCCACTTTGAAAGACAGAGGCAAGGAAATCTAAAAAGGCAGGGAGTGGAGCAGTGAAAGAATCCAACCGTCTCTGATGAGCCCAAAAAGAAAACCTCTTCCATTTACTATTATAAATCTTCCTAGTCAAAGGTTTGTGAGATGAAAAAAGAATTTGGCAAACTGGGTAGGAAAGCCTGGAATGTCTAGTCATCACTGGAATTTGAGAAACCATGCAGTCAACTTCAGGCCTGCAAATGTCCAGATGAAATATCCCGATGGGTGTGACAGGAGGTCTGGACTAGGATCCACTGGTCATGGAGGAAATACTAGGTGAGACCACAGGAAGGGAAACCACACTTGCAGAGGCCAGAAGGGGGAAATGAGGATTACTTTGCTCCTCAACTACAGTGTTTTCTGAAGAAACTTTGAGATTACAGGCAGGGGAGGCTAAACAAAGGAGACCAGAGGGCCAAACATGGACCTATAGCATCTCTTGGTGAATGTCCCTGAGGGGAATAAGGGCAAAGAACCTGCTGCATTTGTCGTTGAGGGGAGAGGTGAATAGATTACAGCATATATGACCCCATTTGTGGAAGATCGTATTTGCCACTAATTGACTGATTGAGAGACCACTGGTGAGGTATCAGGATGGTCCTGCTCAGCTTGTCCGTTAAGATGTTGGACTTCCCCAGTATGTGCATCATTACAAAAAGTGGTTGGAGGAGATTGTCCACTGCCAAACTCTTAATGCTTCTCAGCAAAGGGGGTAAGATTTGGTTCCCCCTGCTTGTTGATGTACCAGACTACTGACATGTTGCCCATTTGAACAGCAATAGTTCCTAGTGAAAGAGGGTTCTGAAGGGCCTGCAACACTAGAAGCACCGCTCTCATCTTCAGGACATTTATATGAAAATTGGTCTCTTCTGAAAACCACATGCCTTGAATGGTCAATCCCAAGTAATGCCCCCCACTCTAACTGGGAGGCGTTCGTGGTCAATGTGGCATTCAGGGGAGGAAGAGTAAATGGGCAACCTTGACAAATCTCTTCGGAGTGTATCCACCACAGCAGGGATTTTCTGCAAACCTGAGATAATTTTATCAGATGTCGATGAAAAGACCACTGCATTGCTAAAGTCTGTTGAAGAATTCTCATATGAAGATGAGTAGTATGTATTACCGTTACTCCAGCAGCCATCGACTCTAGATCTTTAAGTACCATTTCTGCTGGGGGAGAAGGATGAGAAAGAACCCGTCTAACATGCGATTTCAAAGTAAAAACTCTGTTTTGAGGCAGAACAACTAGATAACTGACCGTGTCTAAACAAGCCCTTATAAACTCCAAAGACTTGAACTGGTTGAAGTCGCGATTTAGCCAGAGTGACAGCAATTCCTAGAGAGCGAGACAGTTGTAGCAAGTAATCCCTGTCTCTTTCCAGAAGATGCCTGGTCAGTGGGGTAAGGAGTCAACTGTCTAAGTAAGGAAACACTGAATCCGAGCAATCTTAGATGAGCTGCTACCATTGTCATGCAATTGGCGAACACCCTGGGGGCTTTGGTGAGACCAAAGGACAGGGCTCTGAACTGATAATGACTGGCTCCCATTCAGAAGCATGGGTATCTTCGAGAGCACCTGTTCACTGTGATGTCATATTACATATCTTGAAGACAAATACAGCACATCCAGTCATCTTTCTGCAGAAGACCATCTGGAATTTGGAATTCTTGACAAACTAATTCAGATAACAGATATCCAAAATAGGTCCCAGGTGCCCTGTTTTCTTTGGCACTAAAAAGAACCTCGAGTAAATTCCAGATCCTCTTTGGCCTGGGGGGGATCTCTTGGATGACTTTTGCCCAACAGCGTTTGAATCTCTAGAACTACTACCTCCCTCTGATTTGGTGGAACATCGGGGAGACATTTTCTTTTCTTTTGGAGAACTTTTAAGAAGAGAATGAAATATCCTCTGGATATGATCCTTTGCATCCAAGAATCTTTTGTGATGGCTATCCAGGCTTTTAGTTGCAAGGACAAGTGCCCCCTGACTGCCCCCAGAGAGGGACAGTTGGGCAACTTTCAGGGGTACTGAAAGGAGGTGTCCGAGAAGTAATCTCGAGATCCTTGATTCGGCGGACACCCTCGGCCACATGGGCAGCGTCGTCCATTGCAGCCATTTCCCCCTCTGCCTTGGGGGGGGGGGGGTCTCGGCATGATTCTTGGAAAGGTCCTTGAGATTTCTGGAACTACAGCTTTTTACCACCACACTGATTCCTAGAAAAGGGTCGCTGAGTGGTAGAAAAGCAGATTCCCAGGGCAGACAAGTTCCTTCCATCTTGTCCATTGTGGGAAAGTCTCTCTCACGGTTGGCCCAAATAAAGAAGATCCACCAAAAGGAGCATTGATGCATGATGCCTTGAAGAGCTCCACAAAATTGTACAATCGCTTCCAGTCATGTCTCCTAATGGCTATGCCTGAACTGGCCACCCTTGAGGAACCTTCAGCTGCATGCAGGATTAACCTCATAGACACGTTTGTAATGGATTGCAGGGTGGCCAGTTGTGAGGAAAAAGACTTTTGTTCCACTGCAGACATGGACTCGGGGATAGAATTAGAGAGTTCCTTAACTAAGTCCCTCTGTTAGCCCCTCTGTGAAGTACTAAAGATGGCGGCGCCTTGTGTGGCAGCGGCATCTCTGGCTCTCTACATTTTGTGCGTTTTTGTGTTATATTCATGTAAGGTGTTGAGCTGTCATCTGTCTGTGGTGTCCTTTTGACTTAGTAGGATGTGAGGCTGTCTGCGGCTGTGGTTCCTTTTCGATCGTTGGAGCGGTTACATTTTTTTGGGGAGATATTGTGCTGGCTGCGGCTGTTCAGGTTTTTGGGTAGTCAGCTGTGCTGGATGTGGTTGGCGAAGGCCCGATTTTTGTATACTGAGTTCTTGGACTGGAAATGGAATTTTTATCATTCGGAGGGACTGGACTGGGGTTCTGGTGACTTAAGTGGTGAGTGTTAGGGATCTTATGCCTACAGGATGTGCACTTTTTAAATCCAGTAAGCTTTTCAGCCATACTGTACGACAAACAAGGCAAAAAAAAATTGTATCAGTTGTAATAACCAGTAAAGATTTATACCAGCAATGATGCTACTAGAAAATACCTCAAAGCGAGACAGAAGAAAAAGAAATGTTACCAACAACAGTAATGAAGATCACCATGAAAAAAATTTAAATTAGGTAGCTAGAAATGTTTAGAAAAAAGGTAAGGGACATACTATTAATAATAAGGAAATACAATTCAATGACAAAAAAATATACATTTGTAAACTGCCTAAGCCCATAATGAGCTTGGGAGATCTCACTCCCAACTGAATTGTACAGCAGCAAATGAGATCTGAGTACGTATAACTCAAGGTGAATCAGATGTACAACCTAACCAAAGTGGGAGAGGTATAAGAAAAGCAATATAAAGGGCTAAGCAGGTGCAGCACAGGAAATGTAACAGACAGTGTAAGACAAAGCACAACAGCAAAGATAAAGTAAAGGAAGGTGGAATATAAATCAGGTAAAGATAGTTGGGCTAGAACAGTAGAATTAAGGGGAGTACAGTAAGGCTGCTAGAAAGCAACAGAGGAAAAGCAGGACAAGGAAGGCTAAAATGGAAGGACAAAACTCCATAAGCAATAACTATAATCAGGACAGATAACTGTTGCAGCTAAGGAACACACAAATAGAGCCAAAAACTTATCTAACACCTCTTGAGCAGAACTGACTGAGTGACTCCAGCACTTGGCCTTTCAAAAGGTGCTCCTTTATCTGCCTGCTACACTTCAGCGATAAGCTGCCTACAAGGGCTGATTTGGCTCCACACAATCGACTGATTTGGTTCTGCCCCGCTCTGCTCCCCTACCCTACCCTACCCCCATATCCCACCCACCCCCAGTGTCCCTACACTTATACTTCCCTAACCACACCCCTCCCAAAACCATCCTATCTCCTTTAACTACTTATTTCAACAACTCGTTTCCTGTCCCTCCCTAACTTCCTTTATCTATCACCACTCATTAATTACTATACCTCATCCCTCTACATTCTAACTGAATCACTTCCCACTATCCCTGACACTTACCTTTCACCCTACCTCCTAGGACTTAATATCCTCATAGCAATATGTCTCTTATCTAAAACTACAGTACATAACCTAATAATCTTATACATATGCTCTTTATGCTTAACCTTTTGTTATTTCCTTACATCTTATGAAAGAGCTAACTATTTCCACTTTACTACCTGCCACAGACAAACAGCTTTTCAGAATCCTAGTCATACTTACACTCACTCAAACATTATAAGTACCCCCAACTACTTATTACCCAAATTCCATAGACATACATACATTAACTTTAATAATCCTAACATAAGGAAGCTCAAATATCTAACCAACTTTACATGTAAACCATCACTTGAACTACAAACACCAATCCTATGTGATGGTGACATCCACCCTAACCCAGGACCATCTAATAACTTCTCTGACACAACCTACAATACTATACACCTTAACCCACCTACACTAACAACTGCTTCTAATGCCTTACTAATCGGACATCTGAATATCCGAAGCATTAATAATAAGATTGCCCATCTCCATGCCCTCCTAGACACCCACTCCTTTGATATTCTCTGTCTTACTGAAACTTGGCTGAAACCTGGTACTAAAGACAATGAAATACTTCCCCCTGGATACAATATTTTGAGAATGGACCACTTAAAACGTAAGGGTGGGGGAGTAGCGCTTCTATTTAAAAATGTATTAAATATCTCTTCTCAACCTGCCATCCCGTTAAATGATGATAAAGCGGAGATCCTTACTTCTAAACTTCAACTAAACAACAAAAAATCGTTGTATATCATCTGTATCAACCTTCCTCCTGACAATAACTACACTAAAATTGAAACTATCCTAAGTTGTATATCTTCTTCCTACCCACAAGAAACTATCATTCTAGGTGACTTTAATTGCGATTGGTCTTCTGTTAATTCGAATAACCCCTCATCCCATATAAATCTTCATGGCTTCACTCAGACAATTAATAATCCCACAAGAATCAATAAACCCAATAACAAAGAAAGTATTTTAGACTGGATCCTAGTAAACAAACTGCAACAAACTTACAAAGTAGGAACTTTGCCTGATGACGTAAGTGATCATTACTTAACTTACATCATTAGACAAAAAAATGACACTAATTATACTCCTACCTACAGAGTCTCATGCGGCAACAAATACTTTAACCCATTATTATTCCAAAATGAACTAAAAGCTTGTAACTGGAATCCTCTAAAAACCCTAACTCTTGAAGATGCTACTAAGTACTTTAACAACAAATTCCTAGCTATCCTTGACCAACATGCTCCAATACGATCCATCAGAGTTAAATCTAAACCTGCCCCCTGGCTGTCTAAAGAGACAAGACAAAAATACTCCTTAGAAATAAATCTTGGGCTAAATGGAGAACTACAAAGACTATTTCTGACCATCAAACCTTTAGACAGTTAAGAAATAGCATTAAAAAAGCTGTATTTTTGGATAAAAAGAATTATTACTGTAAACTACAACAAACTCACTACAACAACCCCAAGAGGTTCTGGTCAACCCTAAATTCTCTCCTACACCCAGGCCGCTCTAGTACACCCTTACCATCAGGGGCTGAAATGTATACCTCAGACCAAACTGCCAATGCCTTTAACACCTTTTTCACAGACACCATTAAGTCTTTAGCAAACAAACTTACTATAGACAAATCACACACCCCCACCAGTCTACCTGAAAATCTCCCCATATTTCAAATAAAACCTGTCTCTACTTCCTACATCCTGAAACTCATCCAAAACTCAAACCCTGTACCCCATCAGCAGATCAGTTACCATCTGAATACCTTCAAAAAGCAGCTGAAGCAATAGCTTATCCTATATCCCTCCATATAAATAGAACCATAACAGAAGGAACCATCCCTGTTATCTGGAAAGTTTCCCACATAATCCCTTTACATAAAGGAGGCAGCTCAAAAGAGTATTCTAACTTCAGACCTATAGCTCTCCTATCTCCCCTTGCAAAAATAATGGAGAAATGCATTCATCATCAGCTGATGCACCATTTAACTCAATACAATTTACTAGCTAAATGCCAGCATGGCTTTAGGCCATATCATAGTACTACCACCGCTCTCTTATCATTTACCGAGTGTATCAATAAAAACCGCAATAATAGTATCCTAACATCTGCTCTCTTCTTAGACCTGTCAAAAGCCTTTGACATGGCAAATCACCATCTGCTCCTAAAAACCCTTGAATCTCTCTCACTTGATACCAATGCGGTTCAATGGTTTACCTCCTACCTTAGTTACAGGCAACAGGCTGTTCTCTGGGATAACACACTTTCATCTCTTCTGCCAGTCACTCTTGGAGTACCACAAGGTTCCATCCTAGGTCCCCTCCTTTTCTCTTTATTCATAAATTACTTACATGTAGCAATACCTCAAGCCACATGCATTCAATATGCAGACGACTCAACTCTCATCTGCTCTGCCAATACCTCCTCTGACCTACAAACCCTAACAAAGAACATATTTACCATAGTTGAGGCATGGTTCCTGAAACGCTGCCTACTCTTAAATGCCAACAAAACCAAACTCCTGCTTTTCAGACCTAATAGGAAGTCCCCCCTCACTGACTTCTCTATTACCTCTAATAATGGCACACACATAGTCCCTGACTCTACCACTAAACTCTTAGGTATTACAATTGACAATAACCTCACTTTTGAAAACCACATTAATAACACTATCAAAACTGTAAATAGAAAACTTGGCTCCTTATTTAGAGTTAAAACTTTCTATCTCCACAGGCTAAAATTACACTCGCTCAATCTCATCTTATTTCCACTCTTCTTTATGCCTCTCCCATATACACTAACTTAAAGAAAAAAAAAACTTACTAAACTAGCAAATGCATACAATAGCATTGCTAGATTTGCTACTGGAAATCCATTTAGAACTCACCACTGTCTTAATCTATTACAACTAAACTGGTTAGAATTGAACAATACCCTACTAGTCTCCCAACTTACCTTTATACACAGGTTATTTTACCAACCTGAAAATACCCCCATACTTTCAGATCTTATAACTCCCTATTCTAATCTAAATTCACTCGCTCCTCTAATAAACCTCTTGTGAAGCTAGCTAAGTCCAATAACATTGCAGGCGATTCACTTTTCTCTAACACCATAGGTAAACACTGGAACTCACTACCTACCACTCTAAGTACTATAACATCACCTTTCCTCTTTAAACAAAAACTCAAACAACACCTAAAGACTCTCTGGCTATGCCCTTGCATCAATCCAGACTAATCTTATGACTCTCTCCCATCTGAAAAACTAGCTCCAAATACCTTTGTTAGTCTCCGTCTCATGTTAATTAAAATTCCAGTTGGTTACATTTTTTCTTTTGCTTATATATATTTCTCTCTTTGAATATCCTACTAAGTTTAACTCCCCTACTCCTATACTGTAAATAGAAGTAATATGTCCTCTCTAGCATAAACTTTCTCATATATTTTTTTTGTTTCACCTTAATTCTCTATGTACTTTTTTTTTTACTAATCACTGTATTTTTCTTTTTGCTTTTTTATTGAATTACTTGTTGTACTAACCCAAATGTGGAGCTTTTCTCCCCGGGCCTCTGCTGAAAATGGAAATATATCCAGTTGGACTAGCCCGGTAAACAAATGTAAAATAAATAAATAAAAATAAATAAAATAATTAGGGATCCAGCTGTCCTATTTTTAGTCACTCCAAGCTGTGTGTGTTGTCTGTGTATGTGACTGGGGCAGGTATGCAGGGTTAATTTCAACTACCACCGCCTTACTTGGATGACCCTTGGGAAACAGTGAGGACTACTACTGAGATAAGTCATTGAGAACTTCAATGAGAGAAAGGAAAATTAGCAGAATATCTGATAGGGTAGGGGCATTTCTCTGTCGTTCATGTAAAGCTTGTCAACATATTTCTAGGAAGAATTATTTTGTTCATCCAGGCACAGAAACAATGTTTAGGTTTAATTTATATGCTGACTGCACCATTACCGGTCTACTTTATTTGGCTACATGCAAAACAAAGTCCTAGTTTTTATGTAGGAATAACAGGTAGGAGGCTAAAAGATAGGGTATTAGAGCATTTAGGAGACATAAGAAGAGATGTATTCGCCAATGCTTTGAATAAACATATTAGGCAGAAAGAAGGAGACACATTTGAGTTTATGGTATTATGCACTTTTAATAAGAGTCCCAGGGGAGGAAGCATTTAGAACAGGATAGAAAAAGAGTAAAGTACAGTTGTGTACACTTAACATAAATGTAGATGTTCGAGTGTATTCACTGTTGCAGTCATCACACTTGGGTTACCCTGCCAGGGGTAGCCCTCAGTCGGCCCAAATACCAGAGGCTTAGTATTTCTGCGTCGATTGTTGTCGCTCCAGGAATGACGTCAGGTCGTCAGTCATATAAAATCAGGCACCAGACACCATTACATCAGTTTTTCTTGTGTCAAATGTCAGGAGCCCCCAAACAGGGAGCTAGGCTATGGTGGAATAACACCACCAGTAGAAAGTAAATACCAATTAGCACTGTAAAGAGAGAGGGAGAGAGAGAGAGGGGGGACAAGGGGGAGGGAGGGAAACAAGGACTGCAACAGTGAACACACTCTAACATCTACATTTATGGTAAGTATACACAACTATACTATGTTCTTCATGTTTCACTGTTGCAGTCATCACACTTAGGTTGATTACTAAAGCTGAAGAAACTGTTGGAGGCAGTCAAGAAGAGTTGGGGCTGGCTAGTATGCTCTGCAGGACTGCGGTTGCAAAGCCTGACCTGGATTTGGAAAAGATAGGCAGGTGGTAATGCTTGGTGAAGGTATAAACAGAACTCCATGTTGCAGCCTCCAGGATGTCCCTGGTAGGGACCCCTCTGAGAAAACCTGCAGAGGTGGACGTTGCCCTAGTGGAATGTGTTCTGAACCTTGTGAGTCTGGTTTCTCATGGTGTTTGTAACAGAAATGGATACATTGTGCTATCCATTTGGAAATGGTTTGTTTTGATATGGCTTTGCCCACTGCCCCTGCTGCAAAGCTGACTAGTAACTGGTCAGTTTTCCTAAAGGGCTTAGTCCTATCCAGTTAGAATCTGAGCTGTCTGTGCACATCTAAAGAGTGCAGGATCCTTTTCCCCTTATTTTGAGGTTTAGGGAAAAAGGTGGGCAAATGAATAGATTGGTTGACAGCCACACTGGACACCGCTTTAAGCATAAAAGTTGGGTTAGTCCTGAGGGAGACCCTGTCAGCATGAAAAATGATGATGGGTTCCACAGCCATGACTGCTTGCAGCTCAGACACTGTTCTAGCTGAAGTTATGGCCAGAAGCAAGGCTGTTTTCCAAGAGAGGAATTTTAACTCTGCTGAAGCTGCAGGCTCAAATGGGGGTAAGAGTGAGCTTTTCCAAGACAAAGTTAAAATCTCAAGAAGGGGTAGGGGCTCTTCTAGATGGCCTTAAGTTGTTAGTTCCTCTAAGGAACTGCTTGATGAGAGGATGTGAAAAGAGAGGTGGCTTTGTGCTTTAATGAGCAGAGATGGCAGACGCATGGATTTTAATAGAAGAGAAGGATAGGCCCCTGTGAAGTAGGTCTGCTAGGTAAGTCCAGAATGAGAGGTAAAGAGTGCTGGTTCAGCTCCTTTAGCCTGGATCCATGAGCAATATCTTTTCCACTTGTCAGCACAGGATTTACTAGTGCTGTGACATCTGGCTTCACGTACAACATCCAGGACTTGCTTGCTTAGCCTGGCCACTGGAGGAGAAGTCTAGGAATAAGCCAGGCTGCCAGGTTCAGGGTCTGCAATTGTGGATGCAAGAACTCTCCCTTCTGCTGGGTCAGAGGAGTTGGAATCTGAGAGAGGTGCCATGGAGGCAATGGTGACAGACTGCGCAGTAGTGGGTACCAGTGTTGGCGTAGCCAGTCTGGGGCAATCAGGATTGCCCTTGGTTTTTCCTCCCTTATTTTGAGTAATACCCTTGTAAGAAGAGGAAGAGGGGGAAATGCATAGATCGAGAGGTTTACCCATTGGAAGGATAGGGTATCCACTTTCCAGGCCTTGCTGTGAGGTTCCCTGGTGCAGAATTTGCTGAGCTGGTGGAAGTTGTGGGAGGAAAATAGGTCCACCTTCGGGGTACCCCATTTCTGGGTTATGAGGCTGAAGGTGTTGTGGTTTAATTGCCACTCGTGTGGGTCTAGGAGATTTCTGCTTAAGTTGTCTGCCAGAGAGTTTTGGTTGCCTGGCAGGAATTGTGCTAGCAGGTGAATATGCATGGCAGAAGCCATGTGCCAAAGGGTCATGGCTAGCCTGCAGAGTGGGTAAGAGTGGGTTCCTCCCTGCTTGTTGATGTACCACATCATTGTGGTGTTGTCTGTTTTGATTAGTAGAGGCCCCGGAGAGAGTAGCGGTCTGAAAGCTGTCAGAGCATGCTGAACAGCTAGCATCTCTTTTTGGTTAATGTGCGGATGAATTTGATTTGGGCTCCAGTGGCCCTGAATGTACCTGCCGTCCAGGTGTGCACCCCAGGCATAGTCAGATGCATCTGTGGTTAGGGTCTGGGTGGCATGGGGTTGTGAAAACGGAAATCCCTTGTTGTGGTTGCATGATGCTGCCCACCAAAGAAAATCTTTCCTTAGACAAGGTATCATAGGTATAACAGTTTCCAGGTCCTGAGAATGTTGACACCAAAGGCTCCAAGTACCATTGAAGTTTCCTCATATGCAGTCTGGCATATGGAATTAGTAGAATGCAGGAGGCCATGAACCCTAGAGCGTGCAAGATTTTCCTTGAGGATACCTGGGTTCTGGTGGCTAGTTGAGAGAAGTAGCCTGTCAGATAGGCTTGTTTTTCTGAAGTAAGGAATGCCATCTGGGATGCTGTCTCCAGGCTTGCTCCCAGGAATACAATTTTTTGACTGGGGACTAGTTTGGATTTATTTTCGTTTATAGTATACCCCAGTGAGGTCGGTAGGTCCTTTACAAATGTCAGGTGCTGAGACAGCTTTTCCTATCTGCCTGAATCAGGCAATCGTCCAAGTAGGGGTAAATGTGAATATTTATTTGTCTGCAAAAAGCAATGGCTGGAGGCAGGCACTTTGAGAAAACTCTGGGAGCAGTGGATAAGCCAAAGGGAAGTGCAGAAAACTGACAATGCATAGATCCTGCCCTGAAACATAGATATTGCCTTCAAGAGTCTGATTGGGATGTGCAGATAGGCCTCTTTTAGGTCTGGGGTGGCTAACCAGGCATCTTTGGATAGCACAGGAAGAAGCTGCTAGAGGGTGAGCATTCTGAATTTTGGTACCACCAGGAAGGTGTTTAGAATGGATTAATCTAGGATTGGGCGCAAGGTGCCCTCTTTTCTGGGTACCATGAAAAGTCTGAAATAGAAATCTTGGCCTATCTGGTCTGCAGGAACAGGCTGAATTGTCCTCATGGAGAGCAGGGAATGAACTTGGTTTTTGTGCATTTGCCCACTGGTTTGGAGGAAGGTCTGGGAACATTTTTGGGGTTGGCAGTGTGTGGAAATGAAATTTGTACCCCTGGGATACTATGTTGAGGACCCATCGATCATTGGTGATGGAGGCCCAGTTTTTTGAATGGCAGGCAAGTTTTCCATCTAGGGGGCACAGCATGTAGGCAGAAGTAAGAGATGGAGTTGAAAAGTCATTGAGAATTCTTTCCATAAGAGGGTGGGGCTTAGCATTTCCTGTTTTAGAAGAGGAGGTACTCCACTGCTTAGCTGTCTGCATTCCCTGGGACTGCTTCCCCTAGGTCTAGTCTGAGCTGGCCTTGAGGGGGATGGAAAGGACCAGTGTTTTGAGGGGCAATGCATACTGAATCTCGGAGGATGGACTTGCAAAAAGTCCAACTGTCTGCATAGATTTAGCTTTTTTCTTCCATCTTTTTAAAACCTCTTCTGCCTTGGTGCCAAACAGATTGTCTTTGTTCAGTGGTGCGTCCAATAATTTTGATTTAACATGGTCTGGCAAGGTCTGTTCCTTATGCCAAGCATGCCTTCTTTATTTTCTGTACAGTCTGGAAAACTAGATAATTTTTGTTTAAGTTCCATAGTATGTTGCTGGTATTTAAACATGTGAAACTGACAATTTAATGCTCTAATGGCAAGAGTTGCAGAGGTGTATACTTTTTTACCCCATCTAAAGCTAGGGAATCCCTGTCCAAAGGGGTGGGATTCTTAGCTGTGGTTGCTTTTATTCCTTTAGGTCCTTGGAAGATGACCTCTGGGTCAGCAGTAGGATTTTTGAAAATAAATTTGTGTGAGTCAGGGACTCTGTAATATCTGTCAGGTTTCCTGGGAGCAGGAGGTAGAGTATCAGGAGTTAAACTGGATTCCATGAAAACATCATCCACAACATCCAGAACAGGAGGAACAGCTAAGGGTCTGTGCTGTGGTAAATCTAAAAATTCTGAGTCTCTTTTTGGACTGAGGATAATCCTGGCATTCCCAATGGAAATGCTCTCTCAAATATGTAGGGTTTCACTAAAAGAAAAATCCTCTGGAGGAGAGGCAGAAGGAATGGATTCCTCTGCATCTGAATCCTCATAAGCAGACAAGGGCATGTCTTCATAATCAGAAACCTCAGAGCCGTCAAACTCTTGGTCAGATAAAGCTGCTGGGGACACGCCTCTCTTTCTTTTAGAAGGGGTAGGATGGCTGCCCCTAATCAGCATGAAAAGGTCTTCTGCCATTTTAAGCATTTGAGACTGAGGCATGGAAGCAGGTGCTCGAGCTTGGGTCGTCGGTTTTTTAGGTGTAGTTCGTTCCCTGGACCTTAGAAACTTGGTAGTTTTAGAAGGAATTGAAGACGCGAAAGAAGTCTGTGTCAAATATCGGTAGTACGAAGAACTTCCTCGAAAGCCAGTACCTGCACAGTGGCTCCAGACCCATCCAAGGTAGAGACATCCACAGGATCCATAGTCAAAGAAGAGTCTTGTGGCATAGCGGACTCCAAATGTGTCTCGGTAGCAGCCTGCAAATCCACAGAAGCAGGCATCAGGGGCTGCAAAAGCGCCTCACTGAGTACCGGTGAATGAGAAGTTATGTACCTACCATAACGTTCCATGTTAGTTGTCTTCTCTCGCCTTCTTTCTTGCTGGATGGGTTCGAAGCGCCACTTACTAAAGCTCGAGAGCTAATTTTACCAGCTGGAGGCAACCCTATATCCCACGATGCTAGACGATAATTCCCCAGATCTCGTTTGAAAGCTGAAAACCTAGCATAGGCCAATAAAATATCCTCCAACTGGAAAGGAGGAGGAAGAGGGATAAAAACCCCCCAAAGATAGTTATCTACACTATAGCTATCCTAGGACACCTAGATGGTGAAACAAGGGAATATAAGGACCCTTCAAAGAAGGGAAGATCTTCCCGGTCTGTCCAGGCTAGGGGGATGGTGGGTGGGACGCAAGAAAGAAGGCGAGAGAAGACAACTAACATGGAACGTTATGGTAGGTACATAACTTCTCAATGATAAGTTGTGAATCTCACCTTCATTCTTGCTGGATGGGACCACGTCCCTAGCACTTTCATCCTGGGTGGCTCATTGGAACAGACTCTTGAGAACGGTGGAACCAAATTTTGCTCTGTCCCTGGAGGCCATGTCCAATTTGTAATGCGAAACAAAGGTATGAGGAGAGGCCCATGTGGCTGCCGCACAGATAGTGTCTATTGGCAGTCTAGCTTGAAAAGCTGTAGATGTAGCTAGTGCTCTAGCTGAATGGGCTTTTGGCTTAGAAGTCAATTCTCTGCCTCTGAGTTGATAAATAGACAGCCACCTAGATAGGGTTACCTTAAATACAGGAAGGCCTTTCTTATTTTCTGCATACGACAAAAACAGTTGATCAGACTTGCTTATTTGTTTGGTTCTATCCAAATAGTATCTGAGCTGGCGATGAACATCTAGATAATGTAGCTTTTGCTCCGCTCTATTAGTATAGTTTGGGAAAAAAACTAGATCATCAATTGATTGATTTAAATTTGTCTGTGAAGCCACCTTGGGTAAGAAGGATGGATTAGTCCTTACAGAAACTCTGTCTTTATGGAAGATTAAGTAGGGAGGATGAATGCAGAGGGCGTGAAGCTCAGATACTCTCCTAGCAGAAGTAATGGTGACTAGGAAGAGTGTCTTCCAGGAAAGAAATTTCAATGAACAGGAGACCGCAGGTTCAAAGGGGGGAAGAATCAAGGATGTTAAGACTAAATTAAGATCCCACTGAGGTGGAGGGTCTTTGATCGGAGGCTTAAGTAAAATACACCTTTAAGGAAAGCTTTGCAAAGCTTATGGGACATGATGTTGTGGTCCGATAAGCCTATATGAAAATTCGATATGGCTGCCAAATGAACTTTTACTGTAGAGGAAGAAGACCCTGAATGAAAAATTTTGGCTAGGAAGTCCAAGACCGAATGAATTGGGGCAGTAAAGGGATCTATATTCCTTGCCTTTGCCCAGAAGGAGAAACGTTTCCATTTACAAGTGTAAATCCTTCTGGTGGAAGATTTAAGGGAAGCTACTATGATATCCCAGACGGGATTAGAAATCATAGGAAGCCTGGCTAGAGACGGAAGTGGAGCAACCAAGCAGTGAGGTTGAGAGAATGTAGGGATTGGTGCAGCTGCCCCGACTGATGGGTCAACAGATCTGGAGCTGGGTCCAGATGCCAAGGCTGTACCAAAAGATAACGATGTAGGAACGGAAACCATATCTGTCGAGGCCAATAAGGGGCAATGAGAATCAACTTGGCTCTCAAGGCGGTTGCTTTCTGAATTACTTGTGGGATTAGAGGAAAGGGTGGAAAGACACAGAGAAGTCCCCAAGGCCAATCGTGGACTATAGCATCTCTGAGGGATTGGCCTGGAAGGGGGCAGAGGGTGAAGAAGTCGGGGCATTTGCTATTTTGGGGTGTAGCAAAAAGATCGCAGCAAGGAAGGCCCCACTTCTGAAAAATCTCTTCCGCCACAGATTGTTTGAGAGACCACTCGCGTGGCATGAGTATAGCTCTGCTCAACCTGTCCGCTATGATGTTGGACTTCCCGCGGATATGCGTTGCTATCAGAAACCGCTGAGAGGAGACTGCCCATTGTCAAAGTCTGAGTGCCCCTCGACACAGGGGATAGGACTTGGTTCCGCCTTGCTTGCTGATATACCACACTACGGACAAATTGTCCGTTTGGATTGTAATAGTTCCCAGGGGAAGAGAGTCATGGAGGGCTTGCAACGTTAAAAGCACTGCTCTCATCTCTAGGACATTTATGTGCAGGTGGCGTTCGAAAGGTTGCCAAGTGCCATGGACCATCCTGCCCTGAAAATGCCCCCCTCACCCTATCAGGGAGGTGTCCGATGTAACCGTGGCGACCGTGGAAGGAGGAACAAAGGGTCTGCCTTGATGGACTTGAGGGGACAATATCCACCAGGACAGATGACTTTTGCAAGTTGGAGTTATGATCTTGTGGTGCATAGGGAGTTGCTGAAAGGACCATTGGGCGAAAAGCATCCAGTGTAGAAGACGCATGTAAAAATGTGCAAGAGGAAGAAGTGTTATGGCGGCCGCCATAAGACCCAATACTTTCAGGACATACCTGGCCTGAATTTTGTCGCTCTGAAGAAGAACATGGACATGGTTTTGAATATCTAAGACCCTTTGATCTGTTAACTTTGCTGAAAGTTGTACGGTGTCCAAGCTGACGCCTATAAAGGTAATAGACTGACAAGGCAGACTTTTCGAAATTTATAGAGATTCCTAGCCCTCTGCAAATGTGAATGGTGTAAGCTCTGGCTTGGAGAAGTTGATGCCTGGTGGAGGCAGTGAGAAGCCAGTCGTCTAGATATGGAAACACCTGGAATCCTTGCCGTCTCAGGTGAGCCGTAACCGCTGCCATACATTTGGTGAACACTCTGGGGGCTGTAGTGAGACCAAAGGGCAGGGCTCTGAATTGGTAGTGACTGGCCCCCAGCCGAAAGCAGAGAAACCTTCTGGAGCGCCTGTGAATTTTGATGCGATAGTACGCATCCTGAAGGTCCACAGAGCACATCCAATTGTCCTTGCCCAGAAAGGGTAGATTGGACTGTAGCGTGACCATCCGGAATCTTGTTCTCTTTACAAACTTGTTTAGTTTGCTGAGATCTAATACTGGTCTCCAGTCCCCTGTCTTTTTCGGTACCAAAAAGAACCTTGAGTAGATTCCGGATCCTAGTTGGTCTGCTGGGACTGGCTGGATGGCTCTTTTTGCTAGCAGTTTTGATATCTCTGGTACTGCTAGTTCCCTTAGATCGGGTGGAACGTCTGGAAGGGTTCCCTTTTGCTGAATTGGGGTTTGGATAAAGGGAATTTTGTAACCCTCGGATATGATCGACTGTACCCATTTGTCTTGAGTAAGGGAAAGCCAGGCTTTTGGGTACAGCGACAATCTTCCCCCGACTGCCTCCGAAGTTGGACAATCGGGCAACATCTCAGGGATGCTGGAAGGGTTTTTGTCAGAGAGAGGCTCCCTGCTACCATGGTTCTGCGGACCCCCTCTCCCCCTAGGGCGGCGTCTGTTGTTGTTACCCCCTCTGCCTCTGGGGGTAAACTGACCTCTTGCATCAGGCATGACTCCTTGAGATTGCGGAACCACATTTTCCCACCTTTCTGACCCTTAGGGTATGGTCTTGAAGAGGTGGAGAAACGGACTCCAACGGCAGAAAGAGTCTTGCCATCTTGTTCGCATCTGGTCAAGGTGTCTTTCACTTGAGGTCCGAACAAAGCTGAACCGTCAAAAGGGGAATTTGTGAAGGACGCCTTGAAAGGGTCTGCAAAATTACAAAGCCGCATCCAGGCATGACGCCTTAAGGCCACTCCTGTGCCCGCGGCCCTACTCGCTCCATCAGCTGCATATGAAATGAGACGCATGGAGGAGTTAACAATCGAGTTTAGGGTTCCAAGCTGTGAGTTGATTTTATCCTGGGACCCAGCAGCTGACGGATCCTGTAAGACTTCTCCCAACTCTTTGAGAATATCTCTCTGAAGGTGGGTGAAGCGACACAAGTATTCAGCGACCGCATGGCAAAGGCCGCTAAAGAAAACATCCGCTTACCGTACCTATCCATGGTCCTAGAATCCTTATTAGGAGGATGGATAGGTACTGAAGGATCAGCTAGTTCCTTCTTGGTGGCTGCAGCCACCAACATGGCATCTGCCGGTACACCTTTTGTTAAGAATTGTTTGTCAACTGGTGCCGTGATGAATTTAGATGGCCTCCGAGGGGTGGGTTCCACCGAATCCAGGGCCGACCACTCCTTCCGAGCCACTACTTCCATAAGGGGGTCGAAAGGCGGAGACACCCAGGAGGTGGAGGGTCGAGAACCAAATGCCTCCAGGTACACAGACTCGTCCTTGGAAGGATTAAGGGAAGACCAGTTCCCTCTCTGCTTTAGGATTTCTAGGATGTCTGAGAAAGAGACATCCTCAAAGGTGGACTTTGGGGATCCCTCCGACTCATCCAAGTCGGTGTCAGATGTAATGGACTCAGGGGAGTCCACATGCTTCCTCTTACATGTCCTCTTATGCGGAGGCTCCGCAGACAGGTCAGGAGAAGCCTCGGGAAGAGAAAGATATTCCCAGTGGGGAAACCTGAGGCGTTGGATCTCTGGGTCCGGGAGCAAGAGAGTGGGAAGAGACATCAGCAGGCACTGTAGTGGGAGGAGATGATGGAGCTGACCGTTGACTATGCCCTGAGGCTAGTACACTCCTCATCACCTCGGAGGCTCCCCTATCAGAAAGGCCAGAGGGCTCCCGCTCCGAAGAGGTGGGAACCCTAGGCCGCACCGACAGGGAAGGTTCCAAGGCCGATGTCGGGGCCGAGCTCACCAGCGCCGACGCTCCGAGAGAGAGAACGGGGTCGGACAATGGTCCGATGCCACTCGCCCCCTCGGAGCCGACGAGAGAGACCAGGCGCCCGGATCCCTCCAATGAAGGCATTAAGGAGGAGATCGGAGCGGAAGACAAAGGAGCCGAAGGGGGAGGTATCGGCTCCGACGCCACAACAGTCACGGCTCTGAGGAACTCTGGCTCCGAACTCTGAGGGAGAGTCGAAGGAGGAAAAATAGGTGGAGTCGTAATAGCTACTGTCTGATGAGATGGGCTACAGATCATTTGGGCCAATGCCTGAGACTAACAGCCTACTTACCACTCTCTCAAGGTCATGGTCGGAAAGCCTGGATGACCGAGAAGATCGGCTCCGATGGCTCCGCACCGAGAGCAGGGGGGATCTCGGAGCCGAATGGATGGACTCCAATGAAGGGGATCTTGACCTCTTCTTAGACATGGATGGAGCCGAAGGAGCCGAAGACACGTCGGCTCCAGCCGGAGCCGACCATGAATGCATGGATTCAGAGGTATCGGCACCGAGTGGAGCCGATCTAGGCACAGACAAAGAGCCAGCAGCCGAAGGCTTGGTACTCGGAGCCGACAGTTTTGCTGGTTTCGAAGGCCTCCCCGACGCAGACTTAGTCGGGGAGCCCTCGGGCTTTAACAAGCCCCTCAATATTAGTTTGTTCCTGCGCTCCTGCAAGACTCTTGGACTGAACGGGTGACACACAGAGCAAGAGTCCTGCAGGTGCAGGGGTCCCAGGCAGTAAACACAAGAAGTGTGACCGTCTGTCAGAGACATTTTCTGACAGCACGAGTCACACTTCTTAAAGCCTGAGACCTTAGTTTCTTTTGGTTCCCTTGACATAACAGTGTCGAGGGAGCAAAAAAGGAAAAGGAAACACACACACACACACACACACAAAACACTCAAAAACAATAAAAATATTAAGTGGGATACTGACACACCCAAACACTCCACAAGATCCCTAAGAATAATTAGGAAAGGGGCAGGCTTAAGGCCTAACCTAAAGAGTGGAGGGGGGGATATAAGGGGAAAAAAGGGGAAGGTATTAACGGGAATAGGATTAAAAGTAGTCGTTAACTACTAAAAAACAACTGGGTGGAAAACTAACCAAAAAAGG
>NC_056744.1:595959375-596079375 GCF_019279795.1 Protopterus annectens
ACAACAGTGTAGACCACAAAAAAAAAAAGTATTTTGGCTATAGGGGTCGCCACAGCGGATCATCGGTCTGCTATTGATTGGCAGTGGATTTTTACAGTGTTGAGTTGCCAGTCCGGCGCCCAACCTTCACAGAAGGCACACACACACACACACACACACACACACACACACACACACACACACACACGCACCTACTTGCATGTCTTTAAAGCTCAATCGACCACAAGAACCTTCTTAAATGTAAAATAACTGCCTTGAAGCCCAAGTACTAAAACCAAAACTAAGATGGTTAGAAAACAGACAAATTTAATCAGGCTACTAACAAGCAGTAATAAACACAGTAGAATAAAACCACTTACTACTTAAGAGTAAGGAGGGAGAACACAACAAATGAAAAAGTGTAAAAGTTTGTTTTGTGGAGAGGGAAGGAAGAGAAGATAAAAAGAAGTTATGTCCTTACCATAACGTTCCATGTGGAGTGTTCATCTCGCCTTGGTTATTGCACATGGGTTCGGAGCCGATCCTCGGCTCCGTGCCGGCCGACTGCAAGCTCTGCATCGAGAAGAAGCTCGAGGACATCTAATACCCACAATCCCCCTCTGCCTTTACCTCAGATCTAGTTTGCAAGCAAACCAGACATAAAGCACGCACACATGCCAAACTATATACACAAGTACATATATACAAACATACCAAGGGTATGATAGTAACACTAATACTGCAACAGCAGAAGGAGAATACTCCAGACCAGGCACCAAATCGAACGTTCTTCCTAAGGGTGGGAAGGGTGGGAGTGTAATAACCAAGGCGAGATGAACACTCCACATGGAACGTTATGGTAAGGACATAACTTCTTTATGTGAGAGTGTTCAATCTCGCCTTTGTTCTTACACATGGGTAGCGTCCCTAGCTCCATGATCCTGAGGAACTCAAGGGAGAACGTTCTTGAGCACAGTGGAACCAAAGGTTGCCCTATCCCTAGAAACCCTGTCCACTTTGTAATGAGATATAAATGTATGTGGTTTAGCCCAAGTAGCAGCCGCACAAATAGTGTCTAGTGGTAAGCGAGCTGCGTGAGCCAAAGATGTAGAAACTGATCTGGTGGAATGTCCTTTGGGTTTTGTTGATAATGTTTGATCAGAGGCTTCATAAACATATGTGATACAGTCAGTTAGCCATTTAGAAAGAGTTTGTTTCGTAACTGCAAGACCCTTTCTGCTGTCAGCAAAAGCTACAAATAGTTGATCAGATTTCCTGTGATCTTTTGTTCTATCCAAATAAAATCTGAGTTGTCTATGGACGTCCAGTTTGTGCAACATATACTCCAATTTATTAGAGTGGTTCTTAAAGAAGGTGGGTAGTTCAATGGACTGATTAATATTACTAGAAGAACAAACTTTGGGAAGAAAGGATGGATTAGTACGTAGGGATACTCTGTCAGAATGAAATATTAAATAAGGATGCTTGACAGAAAAGGCCTGAAGCTCAGACACTGCCTAGCAGATGTAATGGCCACTAGAAATAAAGTTTTCCATGACAAAAATTTCAATGTGCAACTTGAGGCTGGTTCAAAGGGTGGCAACATCAATTTAGAGAGCAACAGGTTTAAATTCCACGGTGATGTCGGACTTCTGATTGGTGGTCTGATATGAAAAGAACCTTTTAAAAAGGCTTTAGACAGTCTGTGAGCCATAATAGGCGCACCACATTCCTCTACATGATAGTTAGAAATGGCAGCTAACTGTACTCTTAAAGTAGCCGGGGAAGCTCCTTCATGAAATAGTTCAGTCAAGAACTCTAAAACCTTGTTTAACGGAGCTCTAACAGGGTCCAAATGATGTGACTCCGCCCAAAAGACAAAACGTTTCCACTTACTGGTGTAAGTCTTAGTAGTGGAAACTTTATGAGAAGCTACTAAAATATCTTGAACCGCCGATGTAAGTGGAACCGACCTGGCTAGAAAGGAAGCGGAGCAGCCAAGCTGCTAGATGGAGAGATTCTAGAGATGGGTGAGGAACTCCTGACGAGTGAGTCAGTAGATCTGGCTCTGGGTCCAGCATCCAAGGTCCCGAATGCGGTGACGCAATAGAAAGGGGAACCAAATTTGACGAGGCCAGAACGGGGCAATGAGAATAATAGTCCTCTGAAGGTTGTTGGCTTTCTGTAGAAACTTTGCAATCAGGGAAATGGAGGAAAAGCATACAGGAGACCCGGGGCCAATCGTGCACCAGCGTCCCTGGGGACTTCCCCTGGAGGGGGTAATAGGGCAAAGTAGCTCCTGCATTTGGCGTTCATTGGAGACGCAAACAGATCGCAGGTAGGCTGGCCCCATTTGCGAAATATCCTTCTCGCAACTGACTGTTTGAGGGACCACTCGTGAGGCAATAGTATTGTTCTGCTCAGCCTGTCGGCTATGACGTTGGATGACCCCGGGATGTGCGTTGCGATCAGAAAGCGACCGGTGGACTCTGCCCATTGCCAAATTCTCATGGCCTCTCTGCATAGTTGGTAAGACCTGGTTCCCCCTTGCTTGTTTATGTACCAGACTACGGACATGTTGTCTGTCTGAACTGCAATGGTCCCTGGAGGAAGGAGGGGAGCAAAGTGTTGCAACGCCAAAAACACTGCCCTCAACTCCAGAACATTGATGTGCAGATTGTACTCCAGATTGGTCCATTCGCCTTGGACTGTCTGTCCCTGAAAGATGCCCCCCCACCCTATCAGGGAAGCGTCCGTAGTTATCGTCGCTGACAGTGCGGGTAGCATAAATGGTCTTCCGCTGGATAGGTTGCAAGTCTGTAACCACCACATTAGGTGTGATTTGCATGATTTCGTTATCAAAATTTCGTGAGTCAGTGGAAGTTGTTGGAATGACCATTGTGCAAACAGAAGCCATTGTAGCACTCTCATGTGCAGTCTTCCCAATGGTATCGCAATGAGAGAAGCTGCCATGAGACCCAAAACTTTCAGAACAATTTTTGCCGGTGACTTTCTGGACGACAGTAGAAGGGAAATGTTGAATTGAAGTGCTACTATTCTTTCTGTAGGAAGTTTTAGAACTAAATGACGCGTATCTAATTCCGCTCCTATGAATAAGATATGCTGTGATGGCTGTAGCAACGATTTTTCGAAATTTACTGAAATGCCAAGGTGTGTACAAAGTTGTAGGGTGTAATCCCTGGCTTGTATCAGTTGACGCCTGGTGGTGGCAGACAGGAGCCAGTCGTCCAGATACGGAAACACCTGGAATCCTAGGCGCCTCAGATGAGATGCTACCACTGCCATGCATTTGGTAAAGACCCTGGGGGCTGTAGTCAGACCAAAGGGCAGGGCTCGAAACTGATAGTGACTGGCTCCCAGCCGGAAGCGCAAATGATCCCTGGACGCCCTGGCCATTTTGATGTGGTAGTATGCGTCCTTCAGATCTATCGAGCACATCCAGTCGTCCTTCCGTAAGAATGGAAGGATCGATTGAAGCGTGACCATTCGGAACTTTTCCTTCTTGACAAAGGTGTTGAGATGGCTTAGGTCCAGAATCGGCCTCCAGTCCCCTGTTTTCTTTGGAACTAAAAAGAACCTTGAGTAAGTTCGAATCCTATTTGGTCCGCTGGGACTGGTTGGATGACTCTTTTTCTTAGCAGCTTTGAAATTTCTGTAGCTGCTGGGTCTCGCAGATGGGGTGGTACATCTGGGAGTTTTCTCTTTGGAATGGGTGTGGATAGAAATGGGATTTTGTAACCTCTGGTAACAATGCTTTTACCCAATTGTCTGAAGAGAGGTTTTGCCAGGCCTGAGGGTATAAAGCTAGCGACCCCGACTGCCTCCAGAGCCGGCCAGTCGGGCCTCCTCTCAGGAGTGCTGAAAAGGTTTGCCAGCGAGGTTATCCCTGTCACCTTGCTTTTGCGGACCCCTCTGCCGCCAGGGCGGCGTCTTCCACCTCTGCCCCCTCTGCCTCTACAGGGGGCATCACCCTGTGTGTTTGGGAAAGATCCTTGGGGTTTTCGAAACCACATTTTCCCACCACGTTGCCCTTTGGGGTACCGTCTGGAAGGGGTGGAAAAACGGACTCCGACAGCAGACAGAGTCTTTCCCTCCTGTTCACACCGGGTAAGGGTCTCCTTTACTTTAGGGCCAAAAAGTGTGGCTCCGTCAAATGGGGCGTTAGTAAAGGAAGACTTGAAGGCTTCCGCAAACGAACATAAGCGCATCCAGGATTGCCTACGAACAGCGATCGCTGAAGCCGCTGCCCTACTCGATCCTTCGGCTGCATAGGATATCAGCCTCATGGACGAGTTTACAATGGACGTAAGGGTGTTGAGATGCGCTGTAACTCTCTCTGAAACAGCAGCATCTGTAGTACCCTGGAGGGTATCTCCCAACTCTTTGACTAGATCCCTCTGTAAACGTGTAAAATGAGTCAAATAGTTCAGGGAACGCATAGAGAAAGCCGCTGAACTGAAAATGCGCTTCCCGTATCTGTCCATGGTCCTAGAATCTTTGTTAGGCGGATGGACAGATGAGGAAGACTCCGACATCTCCTTTTTCGTGGCCGCTGCCACCACCATGGCGTCTACTGGAACTCCTTTGGTGAGGTAAGCCTTGTCCTGTGGTGCCGTAATGTACTTATTTGGCTTCCTAGGGACTGGTTCCACCGTGTCAGGTGTCTCCCACGCCCTTGAGCAATCAATTCCATTAACTCATCAAAGGCGGAGTGACCCAGGAGGAGGAAGGGCGAGCACCAAATGCCTTCAGCAAAATTGACTCATCCTCAGAAGGGGGGAGGGCTTGCCAGTCACCTCTCTGTTTTAGGATCTCCAAGATGTCAGAAAAGAGACATCCTCTGAAGGTGACTTAGGGGACCCTTCTGACTCATCTAAGTCAGTATCAGATGTCAAGGATTCTTGTGGAGAATCCAAGTGTCTCCTCTTACACAATCTTTTCCTAGGGACTTCTTCGTGGGAGCATCCGAAGAAGCCCCCGAGGAAGAGGGGCACCCTCCAGGGGTGGCTGAGACACTGGTGCCCGACGCTTGGACGTGGCCGTGGGTGCAGAGGAGGATAATGGTCCTTTGTGGGGAGGAGAAGCTGTACCTGCTGATGTGGTTGTCTGGGTAGACAACACCTTCCTCATGAGGTCGAAGGCCCCGGGTCCCGAGTCGAGGTATCTCCCGGTTCGAAGAAATGGGAAGAATCCCGAAACAGGAACCGAAGGCACCGACCCGAGGACGGAACCGAGTCGATCCGTGCGAGGCCCGAGAGGAGCGTCGGAACGAAACATCGGTCCGACTCTCGGTCCCGGAACCAAGGACGGATCTTCGCCCGAGACTCCAGTACCGGATCGGATGGAGTCGAGGTGAACGGTGCCGACCGAGAAAAGACGGTTCTGGCACCGAGGGCTCCACAATCATCAGTTCAGCTTCTTCCGGCTCCAAGACTGGACAGGTCTCGGAGGAGGAACAGATGGAGATAGTGGCAGGCCTTCAAGTCTCGACATCAACTGAGAGGAGACCGAGATAAGCTTGGATAGGGCCGTATGCTCCATCAATTTCTGCACCACACGGTCCACATCGGTGTCGGAAAGGGGCCTGGAAGAACGAGTCGAAGGGATCGAAGACGGAGCCGACCTCAACAGAGTCGGTGGAGGGAGCTCCGTCACCGGTTCCAAGACTCGAGGCTCGAAACTGCCAACAGTTGAACACTCGGCCCCGAAGTCTGTGGAACCGGTGATCTAACTATACCCGAAGAGCTTGGAGCCGATGACTTGGGCTCCGACGTCTTCGACCCCTTCGAGGACTTGGATGCCTGGTCTGAAGCATCCAGAGCCTCCTGGAAAGAGGGTTTCAACAATCCTCTATCCATCAGTTTCCTGCGCCTATCTGTCATGACCCTCCCACTAAAAGAGTGACAAATAGAACAGTCCTCTTGTAAGTGGAGAGGGCCAAGACAGTAGACACAGGAACTGTGGTTGTCTGTGACCGACATCTTTTGGCCACACTGACAACGTTTGAAGCCAGATTTCATTTTCTCAGACATAATGAAAAGAGAAAGAAAACAGTCAAGTCCAGTAACAGTCAATCCAGGTAACAAAAAGTCAAATCCGGTATTTTGTAAGTCCGATTGTCAATCCAAGTAGGGGTGGTAGGCCCCGAAAAACTCTATACCAGTTAGTTAAACTAAGTTAAACTAATTTAATGGTACCGAGAATCTGCTCTACTCACACACCGTACACTAACTTTCAATAACTATAGATCTTAAAGAAGTTCTTTTGAAAATTTAACCAAAATAGTTAAAATCTTATCTGAAAAAGCCTCGAGCTAGCCTCCAGCGATGCGTATGCAGCAGCGGCAAACTAGATCTGAGGTAAAGGCAGAGGGGGATTGTGGGTATTAGATGTCCTCGAGCTTCTTCTCGATGCAGAGCTTGCAGTCGGCCGGCACGGAGCCGAGGATCGGCTCCGAACCCATGTGTAAGAACAAAGGCGAGATTGAACACTCTCACATTTCAAGATTAAGAAACTAAGGGGACTGGCTTCCCAAATGATCACCATGTACTCAGAACAGTAAGCAAATGAGATGGACTGTGAGGAGTGTCCAAAATCAAACAGCAGGGGCAGGCAATTCCAAAGCCATCAAATGTAAGAACACACCAACACTAGGGTGGGAGGTTGGGAAAAAACAAAATGCATACACGGAGAAAAGCAATCTCAAGCAAATCAATAAATGCAGCACAGTTTTGTTGACTATCACTGACAACAGATTAAGTGTCAAAAATATACTTATAGGCTTTCTGTATCCAAATGGCTATTGAATCAGTCAGAGCTAAGCCACAAGGAGCAGCTAAGATACTGATACTGTCCATAGATGTAAGTCTTGGATCATTTATACCAACCTGGGCTATGACTGATTCATTCTAGTGATTTGGCATATCCTGGACTCTGATAGACAACTGACTACAATTTTCTCCTTATTCAGGATGGTAAGTGGAATGTCTGTATATCTCACAGTAGTCTCTCCTACGACTAAAATATTGGATAGTGTGTGTTGGCTTGTCTTATGGGCTTTGTAGTTGAGGCTCCAAAGGGGGTGTGGTTGTGTGTGACACGTTTTGTTTTGGTGGAGTACTTTTGGGGTTGTTGAGAACTCTTTTTGTAGGACAAATGTCTCGTTGGTCTTTTGGGTTTAGAAAGGCTGTTTTTACATGCCTCAGCATATAATGGTCTATAAAGTTGGGTCAGTAGTATATGTAGTGGATGCAAAGCATGCATTATTCACAACCCGGTTGCTATTTTGACTGTTTTTGTGCAGATGTCTTGCCTCCATCGACATTGTAATTACATCTCTCACAAACAACGTATCCATTTTTGTAAGGATTAGCTGGTTGCCCGTGAACATGAGATGGTTCACAGTATGCACATACCTACAAAACTGGTGACAGAGAAATTGGGAAAGAGGCTATCCATAGCGTCAGGACTCAACTACAAAGGGTTGGGTACAGCAGGCTAACTTGGGTGCTGTGAGGGCAGTGACCACAGCTAGGTTATGTGCAACTGAATGCATGTGGCAGTACTCCTTGGCTCACAAACAAGTCACTCTTTTTACAACTGAGTACTGGGTAAAGTTACATAAAAAGTAAATTTGCCCAGTAAGAACTTCCCAAGTGCCTACGTCTATACAAGTCACTGCTAAATGCCACTGTGTAACAAGCAGTGGAATTTATAGACTCAAAGGAAAAATGACTAAACCAAATGAAGTCCTCTGACCAATAAAACTGCCTCACTTTAAGCCTCCCAGTGTGTTTCCCCAACTCAGCACACTAAGCTACCTTTCTGAACTGTAGTTCCAGTCTTCTTAGTGCAAGAAGACATTTCAGTTAGCCAAAAGTAAAAAGGTACCAGAAACAAGTAATTACGTGGTGATTCTAAGACAGACAAGTCAGCAATGAACACACGTTTAAGGCAATCTCAAAGCACACTTCAACAGTCTAAGGGAAGGGCTTTCCCAATTTCATCTGTCAGTACCTGGCAAGATAAACAGAGGAAAGAATATTTGACAGGGAGGAGCCTCCAAGGGCCCCACTACACAGGAGTTGAGACTGGGAGGAACTTCAAAGGTTATACATACAGCAGTGGCAGACAGCTCAAAAGCCTCAAAGTTTAAAAGCACAATAGGTAAAGGTCAAGTGGGTGGGAAACAAAACTGATTTAAGTGCAGTAGTTTAAATATACTTCCCTGGATGTAAAACTGAGTCCAAAACTGCTTTGTTTGGTACTATCTTGAAAAGAGCTTTTCAGCTTCCAAGAGTGCAAAGACGGCAGACTACTCTTGTAATGTAAAATGCCAAGAAGCTGGAACTAACAAAGCTGTAGCCAACAGTGCTTATTTTCCCAGAACTGCAGGAATTTCCCACTCCCACGGCATTTTCCATTTTCTATGGTATTAAGAATAGCAATTGTACTCTAATTTGTTCTTGTCTGCTGGGGCCTCCAAAATGACCACTTTTGCTAGCGTGACTAGTAAGCCTTCTAGAAACTATATGCCTTATCTACTTGCCCCAAATTGTAGCCAGCTGCTCAGAAAGATGTAGGGACAGCCCCCCCCCCCCCGGGGCCTCGAGAAAGACTGTGTGGGCAGGCAAATTCTACAGATCACCCAAAAGTGGACCACTGCCACACTCCTGTTACCAGATACCACTTCCATTGTGGTAATACCTCTTCCAGCAGTTACAAGAGAGGATCCAAATTATGAATTCTTTTGTCATTATTCACATCAAAATAAATGACATGGACTCCTTTGTGCCCGAGAACATAGGCATTCAGAACACTGAAATGTTACTCTAACAAATGAAGATAAGAGGGTTTTTACTCTCTCTCAATGTTTTCCTGATGCTTTTTAATGTCAGAGCAGAGGAGGTGGAGCCTTCAAATGGTAAATTCCTGAATGTCACCTTAGTGTTTAAAGCCATGTGCATACTGCACTGTAATACAGGATCCTGTAGCTTGGACCAAACCCTCAGTACAGCTGTAAGCCACTCACCTCGAGGTTTGCAATGGGTGACAATTGCAAATTTTGTTTTAGTGGTCCATCCAAATTGATCCAGCACCTACTGTCCCACAACAAGGTTTCCCTAGCATGCAGTCATATGTAAAACAGTCTAATCGCTTGTCAAAGACAGCCAAAGGCACATAATTTCCCTCTCCAAGCTGGTCCAGACTTTCCAATGGCTGCTTCAGCAGTTATGGTTTCAGACTTGTGGATCTCAAACAGAAGTTCCAACCCTTAGTAAATTCCAGTAAAATAAAAGTTCCAGTAAAATCTGCACTGTATGTTGCCATTTACATGGTCTAATTGTTGGTATTAAATTAGAAGTTATGTACTCACCATAACGTTCCATCTGAGTAGGTGTATTCATTTGTCTGCAACCTGTGGTTATGGATCCGATATCGGATCCGAACCGGCATGGTTTTCCAGCTATGGATCCAAGCTCTCAGCTCCTCCCCTCACCCATAATGCCCTGCTCTACCCTCATGACCTCAGATCGAGTTTGCCAAAGCAACAATACCCTAAAAAGGGTAACAAAGAATATGCAGGAAACTGAAAGGCCAGGGGGATAGGAGGGCGGGATGGTTGCAGACAAATGAATACACCTACTCAGATGGAACGTTATGGTGAGTACATAACTTCTAAATCTGAAGTAGGATATTCATTTGTCTGCAACCTGTGGGACAGAGTCCCCAGCTACCTGAATCTTGGGCGGCCATCATGGAAGGATATTCCGGAGCACCGGAGCCAAAGGATGCTCTACCCCTAGATGCAAGATCCAACTTATAGTGGGAAATAAATGTATGAGATGAAGCCCACGTGGCTGCTGCACAAATATCATCTAGAGGAATCCTAGCCTTGAAGGCTGCCGAGGTAGATACTGACCGGGTTGAATGGGCATGAACACCCCAGTGCGGCCTTCCTGACGCTTGATAAGCCAATAAAATGCACTGTGAAATCCAGCGGGACAGAGAAACTTTAGAAATTGGCTTGCCCAAATTGAATTTTGCAAAGGAAATAAACAGCTGGTCGGATTGCCTATGACCAGCTGTCCTGTTGAGATAAAATCTAAGTTGCCTGTGAACATCTAGTGAATGTAGCTTATATTCACCTTTGTTTTCATATTTAGGGAAGAAAACAGGGAGGTTAATGGATTGATTGATGTTTGCTTCAGAAGCGATTTTAGGAAGGAAGGACGGATTGGTCCTGAGGGAGACACGGTCCGGATGAAATACCAAGTAAGGAGGTTTAGCTGATAAAGCTTGAAGTTCAGAAACTCTCTTGGCTGATGTAATGGCTACCAAAAAGGCTGTCTTGTAGGACAAGAATTTGAGATCCACCGTAGCCGCGGGCTCGAAAGGGGGAGCGGTCAAGGCCTGTAGGACCAAAGAAAGGTCCCAAGGAGGAACTGCTTGTTTAATAGGGGGCCTGAGAAGAAAAGTACCTTTAAGAAATGTTTTACACAATTTGGCTGACATAAGAGGATTAGAATCTTGACCAATGTGATAGTGAGAAATTGCCGCCAGTTGAACTTTGACTGTGGAACTGCTGGCACCATCATTAAAGAGAGAGGTTAGAAAATCAAGCACTACAGGGAGAGGAACCGTGAAGGGATTCAGGCCTTGCCGCTCTGCCCACACAGAGAAACGTTTCCATTTGCTTCGGTAAACCTTTCTAGTGGATGGTTTATGAGCCGCCACCAAAATAGCCTTTACCGGTGAAGAAATACCGGGAGTCCTTATCAAGAGTGGAACTGGAGCAGCCAAGCGGTCAGCTTGAGGTTGTCCAGGTTCGGAGGAGGAATGCAGGATGGATGGGATATCAGATCCGGGATGGGATCTAGAATCCAAGGAGGATTCACCGAGTGAGACCTTAGGAAGGGGAACCAGATTTGTCGAGGCCAGAATGGAGCAATGAGAATCATTCTGCAACCCACCCGAGAGGCTTTCTGAAGAACTTGCAGCATCAGAGGCAAGGGTGGACAGGCATACAGAAGACCGGGTGGCCAAGCATGCACCAGAGCGTCTCTTGGGGTACCTCCGGGAGGAGGTATTAGAGCGAAAAAACTGTCGCACTTGGTGTTTGAGGGAGAAGCAAAAAGATCGCAAGAAGGGGTTCCCCACCGTGCGAATATGCGTTCCGCTACTTGACAATTGAGAGACCACTCGTAAGGGGTCAGAATGGTGCGACTGAGCTTGTCCGCTAGGATGTTGGACCGACCCGGAATGTGCGTTGCTATGAGAAAGCGATTGGTGGAGATTGCCCATTCCCAAACTCTCATGGCCTCCCGACAAAGAGGGTAAGACCTTGTTCCCCCTTGCTTGTTGATGTACCAGACAACAGACATGTTGTCCGATTGAATCGCAATTGTTCCCAAGGGAAGAAAGTCCTGAAGTGCTAGCAACGCTAAGAGCACTGCTCTCATCTCTAGAACATTGATATGCAGTAAGGTCTCTGAATCGTTCCACGTGCCTTGGACTGTCCGGCCCGCAAAGTGCCCCCCCCCACCCGAGGCGGGAGGCGTCCGTGGTCACCGTGGCGAGGGGGAGAAGCACAAAATGGGCGACCTTCGTGGAGATCCGGGGAGTGGAGCCACCACAAGAGGGACCGCTTGCAAGCCTTGCTGATCGCTATGGGATGATGCATGGGGAGAGCAAGGTATGACCACTGTACTAAGAGCATCCACTGTAGAATGCATATTGAGCCTGGCAAATGGAAGAAGTGCTATAGCCGAAGCCATGGACCCTAGAGCCCTCAGGACCAACTCCGCTGGAACAGAACTTGAATGGAGAATGGCCCGCACCTGGAGCTGCAGATTTAGAACTCTGTCCGCAGTGAGGAAGGCTCGTAAACTCCTTGTGTCTAGTCTGGCCCCTATGAAATCTAAGAGCTGTGTGGGCGCCAGGTTGGACTTTTTTGTATTTATTGTGATGCCCAGAAATGGAGCAAGATGGAGAAAGGTGTCTCGCCAAGAGAAGTAGATGCCTTGTTGGGGCGGTAAGGAGCCAGTCGTCCAGGTAGGGAAAGACCTGCACCCCCTGAAGCCTCAGGTGGGCCGCTACCACTGCTAGTACTTTGGTGAACACCCTGGGGCTGTGGTGAGACCAAAGGGAAGGACCCGGAACTGGTAGTGACTGGCTCCCAGCCGGAAGCGGAGAAACCTCCTGGAGCGCCTGTCCATCAAGATGTGGTAGTACGCGTCCTTGAGATCTATCGAGCACATCCAGTGATTTTCTCCCAGAAGGGGGAGAATAGATTGCAGAGTGACCATTCGGAATTTTTCTTTGGGGACTGCCAGATTCAAGAGAGAGAGGTCTAGGATTGGTCTTAGTTCCCCGTCTTTTTTGGCACTAAAAAGAATCTGGAGTAGAACCCTGATCCGATCTGGTCTGGGGGAACGGGCTGGATGGCTCTTTTCTTTAGCAGGTGGCCAATTTCTGCCAAAGCGGCCTCCCGTTGACCGGGTGGGACGTCTGGGAGGGACTCCAACTTTGGAAGGTGAAGGAAAGGAATGCGATATCCCCTGGATATGATTTGGAGAACCCAGCGGTCCGATGTTATGGACTCCCATGCCGCTAGGTGCCCCGCAAAACGTCCCCCGACTGCCTCCAGAGTAGAGCCGTCGGGCAACCCCCCAGGGTTGCTGCGCGGGCCGTGCAGAGAAAGGTTCCCTAGACCCGAAGTTTCTGGGAGCCCCTCTGCCTCTAGGGCGGCGTCCTCCCTGTCCTCCTCTGCCACGGAAGGACTGGTTGTCCGGAGCAGGCTGGGACTGCTGCGACCTCGGAACCACATCTTCTTCTGACCCTTTTGGTTCCTAGAATAGGGCCTCTGGGGTGCAGAGAAGCGGATTCCGACGGCAGACAGCGTCTTCCCGTCCTTCTCGCTCTGGGTCAACGTCTCGCGAACGGTCTTGCCAAACAGAGCAGAACCATCAAAGGGGGCGTTCGCAAACGACGCCTTGAAGGGCTCAGAAAAATCGCAGTGACGGAGCCAGGCCTGACGTCTAGTGACCAGTCCTGTCCCCGCAGCTCTAGCGGCGCCCTCCGTTGCATGGGAGAGTAGCCGCAAAGAAGTATTTGTGACTGACCTTAGAGTGGCCATTTTGGTGGAGTGCAGAACTCTGTCCTCCTCCGAAATGGACTCAGGGGGGGATGCAGCGTATTCCTTAATAAGATCTCGCTGCATCCGAATAACATGTGCCAAATAGTTCAGCGCCCTTACCGAGAAGGTCGCCGAACTGAACATCCGCTTCCCCAAGCGGTCCATCATCCGAGACTCCTTGCTCGGTGGGTGGACTGAGGGACTCTCCTGAGCCAGTTCCCTCTTTGTGGCCGCCATCAACATGGCATCTACAGGAGGCCCCTTACTCCAATGGGTCCTGTCGGAGGGCGGACTAAGGATCCTATCCGGTCTTTTGGGAATTGGCTCCACGGTGTCCGGTTCCTTCCACGCCCTGGTGGTAATAAGGTCCACCAGGGGGTCGGCAGGGGACACCCAAGAGGTAGACGGGCCCGTTTCAAATGCCTCCAAGAACACGGACTCGTCCGAGGAAGACTTGGGGGCAGACCAGCCCCCCTAATACGGAGCATTTCCATGATGTCTCCAAAGGAGACATCCTCGGGGGGTGACCGTGGGGGGCCTTCCCCTTCCTCCAAGTCCGTGTCTTCTGTGAGAGACTCGGGGGAGTCAATGTGCCTCCTTTTGCACGTATGCTTGCGAGGGGCCTCCTCTGGGGGGCTGTCAGAGGAGTCCTCGCAAGCAGCAATTTGCTCCATAGGAGCAACTTGGGGCACAGAAACGGGCTGTCCCAGGGGCCGGATGGTGGAAGCCTGGCCCAGTGCAGAGGGAGCGCGGGACGGAGCCGAAGCAAGTGCCGGGGGTCCGGAGACCCTCAACAGAGCCCTCTCCACTACATCAAAGGCCGAAGGGGAGCCGACCTCGACCAAAGGATCCGACAATCGGCTCCCCCTCGGATCCGAAGAGTGGATCGGAGCCGGCGCCAAGCACTCGGATCCGGGGACAGTGCGCTCCGACACAGACGGCGCGAAGGAGCACTGATCCCCCCGGATCCGAAGCTCGGATCCAGGCTCCGAGAGATCGGGTCCGACGCACTCGAGGGCAGGGTCGGGTCCGAAGTACCAAGTACTATCGGCTCCGACCTTCTCCCGCCCGGCTGCTCGGCTCCAGCTGCTCCGAACCCGGATAGCGGGTCGGAGAAGGAGCAATAGGCTTAAAAGGGTGTTGAGCTCCCGGAGGGGGAGGCAAGAGCACTCCCATCTGCATCTGGGCCTGGATGAACCTTCTCATCATCCGGTCCAGATCAGCATCAGAAAGGCTATGGGTAGATCTCGAAGAGGCTACCGAGGTAGGCCTGGAGTGCCTCCTCGATAGCCTCGACGGAGATCGGGTCTCCTCCTCCTCAGGACCCGTGAAAAGCACACAGGGACCGGAGCCGAGAAGGAGGAGACCGAACCGAACGGAGCCGGGAGAAGCCGCTTGGCTGGCGGGGCCGAAACAGAGGTCTCGGCCCGCTTGTGGTGCTTCTCCCTCCGGTCCTTTTTAGCAGCATCCCTCTCCTCTCCAGAAGCGGGAGTTTGAGTCCCAGGAGCAGGAGGGGGTGCCACAGGGGGAACAACTGCAGCCACAGTAGTCCCCGAAGGAGCGGAGGCCGGAGCCGAGTCTGGCGGTAAAAGACCCGCCAAGACCAGCTTGGACCTCCGCTCCCTCAGTGCCCTGGGGTTGAACCCTGCACAAATGGAACAACTAGATGTGAGGTGTTCAACCCCAAGACACTTAACACACCGAGTGTGGCCATCAGCCGGTGAGAGCTTATGGCCACACTCGGAGCATTTCGAAAATATAGATTTAGGCTGGTCAGCCATAATCTATAATACACTAAAAGTTACAGAAAGTAACTTAAAACAAAAAGTCACACAGGCCTACACACACACTCTACGCAACAGCGAGGGGAGGGAATAAAAATTACTTACTTTAACTTAAAATAAACTCAAAATACTCTATATTAAAGGGAAACCTAAACTTTCACACAAATTTAGTCAAACAACCAAAAAATTCTCTGTTTTTCACAAGAAAAAGAGTTCACTTAGCTGAGAGCTATGTACCCAAATCCAGTCACCAGCGCGGCAAACGAGATCTGAGGTCATGAGGGTAGAGCAGGGCATTATGGGTGAGGGGAGGAGCTGAGAGCTTGGATCCATAGCTGGAAAACCATGCCGGTTTGGATCCGATATCGGATCCATAACCACAGGTTGCAGACAAATGAATATCCTACTTCAGATCCACAGTTTCTCTCTTTTGTGGTGACAGTCAGGCTAGTTCAGTATTTGTTTGCTTTGAGGCAGTTACAGATCTAAAAGTGTGTAAGAATGTTCACACTCTCCCACCATTTTGTAGCGGTGTTCTTAAACCCAGTGTATCGATTGTTGTTCATGAGCTTCCCTGTGAGCTTTATGCACCTCCACAATGATTTTTCCCTAACTGCACAAATATGTCTTGCATTAAAGTGTGAAACAAACTTATTTGTAGGAGGCTGTGAAGTGATTAAGTCTCAGCAAAAATCAAGCCACTCATCCACCTCAAGCATAACTGAGCCACTTGGGGGGCACCCCAAAATATATCTCTCTAAACCACAGCAGTAATAAAAATGTTTTAGAGATAGGCAATTGTTGTCAAGCACATTGACTTGTAACTCAAGGCTGGACAGCAAAACTGTTAACTAATCTCAGGCACCAGCTTTGACAACTACAAATATGTTGGTATGATGTATGCATGACAGTGGTACTTGAGGGAGTGAATGACTTTAAATATAGAACCCTGACGGATATGAGTGAATAACTTTAAATATAGAACCCTGACGGATATGCAGAGAGATATGTCAGAACTTTCTAGACATGTTACAAATGCAGGCAAGACACATTTCCTAACTGAAATTCTTCCTTCACTTCACATGAGGCCTGGAGACAAAGAAAATACAACTGGCTTCAATAATTGGTTAAATAACGGATAGTATTCAATGGGGATCCAGTATGTGTCAACATAGCATGAGATGCTCTACAGTGCAGCTTGCTTTGCTAAGGATGGCCTGCATCTCTTTTCTCATAGCTTCTGCAAACTGGTTTAAGCCGTTGCTTCCCCAAAGTGCCCTTTTGTTTTTAAAATTTTGCTTTATTAATTTTCTTGATGAATTCCAAATATTGTACACCTGCAAGGTATACAATAATGTTCTGGCAGTTGGCCCCATGAATAAGAAAGTTTGAATTGGTAGCGAAGCAGTTTATACAAGAGGCTTAACCCAGTGCCACAGACAGCTTTAGGACATCTCAGTAAAGACATTAAAAACAGCCAGCACCCCTCTTTACTTACTTAGAGTCTGCTTGACTATTAATATATATACTACTACTTCATAGCTACAATAACACACTATTTTGCCACTCATTCTTAACTTCTCTCCAAAAATCCCATTTCTCCTGATGCAGCTTACTCAAATTAGTCCTTAGCACCTCCCTTTCTAGCATTTTCAGATCTGTCATCGTTTAGAGGACTTCAATGATGTTTTTAACTAGTAACAAGCTATCTACCACTTTCATGTAATCCCTTCCATAAGATCCTTCAATAATTTTGATTATTATTCAATCCAATTTAGACAAAAAAAAAACAATTTTCACCAGTTCCTAGCTGGGTTCTAATGTAATTTGCATCCTTCTTGCAATTTTCCAACATTTTATATTCCTAAAAAAAAAAAAAAAAAAAAAAAAAAACCATGGCCATGGTTCCAGTCCTCCTAAAATATCTCCCTCAACTCCAGCAATTCAGGGCTACTTCTAAGTACATCTTGTGTAATCAGTCTGGAGTATAAAAATATTTATGCAAGCACTTCTAGCCAAAGATTCTGAATTTCCTAGTCTTGGTAGCCATTTTAACCATCCTACAAATCTCCCAAGTTTCTTTTATTTCCATCTCCAGTTTTCAGTCCCTCTGTCTTGTATTAATGCACTATAATTTACTCAGTGAGCCCCTTTTACTTGCCACCTCCATTTTTACCTCTGTCAAAATCTTCATTAGTTCAGGTTTTACAAGGACACTCTTCTTAACCTCTCTCACATGCTTTCCAAATATGACAAACACTGTTCTGTATTCTAGTAAAACTCACCCGTCCACTGAAAAACTCTCTTGAAAATGATTCCAGCTCATTCTACCCTCTTCCAAGCCTTCCCAAAAACACACTTTCTTTAAGCTGTCACACCATTTCTTTATGCCTTCTGTGTTCAGGTTGAATGGACTCATCATTCCTATTGGTCAAACTTGGAATTTCCACTTTGGTATTCTTTTCTGCCCATTACCCCCAACCCCATTCTCTCTCTTACCCAAGTCACTTAGTGCATCTCTTGCCCCTCTTGGATCAACTCTTCCAAACTTTTAATCTTCTCTCCTCCTGACTGGACACCTCGCAACAAAGTAGGACTGACTTCCACTTTGCATTGTAATTACTGTTTTGCAAGAGGTATACCAATTCGTAAAATTCCTACAAATTACTAACCACTAAAACCCCTTCTTCATCAATAGGTAAAACTATTTTTTTTTTGCCAATTGATCCTAGGGCAGCAAAAAAGAAGTTATGTTCTTACCATAACGTTCCATGTGGAGTGTTCATCTCGCCTTTGTTCTTACACATGGGTTCGGAGCCGATCCTCGGCTCCGAGTCGGCCGCATAGCAAAGCTCTGCATCTAAGAGAAGCTTGAGACCAGGCTATATCCCACAATCCTCCCTGCCATTACTCAGATCTAGTTTGCAAGCAAACCAGAATAACAATAACCCTGAGGTGCTAAGGCTACATACTGCCACAAAAGAAAAAATTTTGAGACACCATCTCACTGACAAACCAACTAAGGGTAACAAAACATACCCGGAAGAGGTAAAGACATGTGGACCAGACTCTAGTCCTACTCGTTCTTCCAAACACGTGAGGGAGGGAAGGGGGGGAATGTAAGAACAAAGGCGAGATGAACACTCCACATGGAACGTTATGGTAAGAACATAACTTCTTTATGTGAGTGTGTTCAATCTCGCCGTTTGTTCTTACACACGGGTAGCGTCCCTAGCTCCGTCACCCTGAGTGACTCATGGAAGAACGTTCCTGAGCACAGTGGAACCAAAGGATGTCCTGTCTTTGGAGGCTTTGTCAACCCTATAATGAGCGATGAAAGTATGTGGTTTAGACCACGTGGCTGCTGCACAAATAGTGTCCAAAGGCAGGCGAGCTACATGAGCCAAGGAAGTGGAGACAAACCTAGTAGAATGGCCTTTTGGTTTGGTGGGTAAGGCCTGATTTGACTTAGAATACACAAAAGCTATACAATCAGTAAGCCACTTAGAAAGCGTACGTTTTGTAACTGCCATGCCCTTTACATTGTCTGTAAATGCAACAAAAAGTTGATCTGTTTTTCTGTAGTCTTTAGTCCTGTCTAAATAAAATCTGAGTTGTCTGTGGACATCTAACTTGTGCAACATATATTCCAACTTGCTGGTATGGTTCTTGAAGAAAGTAGGGAGTTCAATGGACTGATTAATATTTATGACAGAACATACCTTAGGAAGGAAGGACGGATTTGTTCGTAAAGAAACTCTATCTGGGTGAAAAATTAAGTAAGGCGGTTTAATTGACAGTGCTTGCAGCTCTGGCACTCTCCGAGCTGAAGTAACCGCTACAAGAAAAAGAGTCTTCCACGACAGAAACTTCAGGGGGCAAGAAGAGGCTGGTTCGAAAGGTGGTAACAATAGTTGTGACAACAACAAATTTAAATTCCATGGGAATAAAGGGTCTCTGACGGGAGGTCGAAGATGGAAGGAACCTTTCATAAAAGCTTTACAAAGCCTGTGGGACATAATAGAAGAACCGTCCTCACCAACATGGAAGCTGGATATGGCAGCCAACTGCACTCTTAATGTGGAAGTAGAGGCCCCTTCATGGAAAAGGATGGAAAGAAATTCTAGAACTTTATGTAAAGGAGCAACCAGGGGGTCCCAAGTGTTGACTAGATGCCCAGTACACAAAGCGTTTCCATTTATTGTTGTAGAGTTTTGTGGTGGAAGCCTTATGAGAGGCAACCAAAATGCGCTGCACTGCCGGAGAAAGTAGATCAGACCTGGCTAGGCGGGGAAGTGGAGCAGCCAAGCTGCTAGTTTGAGGGATAGAAGAGACGGGTGAGGAACTCCCGACAAATGTGTCAGTAGATCTGGTACTGGGTCCAGGATCCAAGGTTCCTCTGTTTGATGGGCTCGAAGAAAGGGGAACCATATCTGTCGAGGCCAGAATGGGGCTATGAGTATAATTGTCCTTTCCAGATTCATGGCTTTCTGGAGAAATCTGGGAATCAAGGGGATAGGTGGGAATGCATATAGGAGACCCGGGGGCCAATCGTGTATCAGTGCGTCCCTGGGGACATCCCCTGGAGGGGGTAGACGGGCAAAATAGCTTCTGCATTTGGTATTCATCAGGGAGGCGAATAGATCGCAGCAAGGCTGGCCCCATTTGCGGAAAATCCTTTCCGCCACTTGTAGTTTGAGGGACCACTCGTGAGGTAACAGGATGGCTCTGCTCAACCTGTCCGCAATGATGTTGGATGACCCCGGGATGTGCATTGCTATCAGAAAGCGACCCGTGGACTCTGCCCATTGCCAAATTCGCATGGCCTCTCTGCATAATGGGTAAGATCTGGTTCCCCCTTGTTTGTTTATGTACCAGACTACAGACATGTTGTCTGTCTGAACTGCTACTGTCCCTAGAGGTAGGAGGGTTTGAAAGTGTTGCAACGCCAAGAACACCGCCCTCATTTCCAGAACATTTATGTGCAGGTTGTACTCGATGTTGGACCATTCCCCTTGGACTGTTCTTCCCTGAAAAGTCCCCCACCCTATCAGGGAAGCGTACGTGGTTATAGTGGCTGTCGGATTTGGTAGAACAAATGGACGACCCATAGTGAGATCCTGGCTGGACACCCACCATGAGAGGTCTCGCTTGCAAGAATCTGTTATCAGGATCTCGTACTTTAGAGGTAACTGTTGGAACGACCACTGCGTGAACAGCAGCCATTGGAGGAGCCTCATGTGCAACCTTCCCATGGGAATCGCAATCAGGGACGCTGCCATGAGTCCCAAAACTTTCAGCACCAATTTGGCCGGGGCTTTCCTGCATTGCAGCAGCAGAAGAATCTGTTCCTTGAGGGATGAAGCCCTTACTTGAGGGAGCTTTACCAATGTTAAACGCGTATCAAGGTCCGCTCCGATAAATGAAATATGCTGTGAGGGCAGTAAGACAGATTTTTTGAAGTTTATGGAAATCCCTAGATGGGAACAAAGGTTGACTGTATAGTTTCTTGCTTGTACGAGGAGACGCCCGGTGGTGGCGGTGAGGAGCCAGTCGTCCAGATAGGGAAACACCCGGAATCCTAGACATCTCAAGTGAGACTCTACCACTGCCATGCATTTGGTGAATACCCTGGGGGCTGAGGTGAGCCCAAAGGGCAGGGCTCGAAATTGAAAATGACTGACTCCCAGCCGGAAGCGCAGGTGATCTCTGGACGTTCTGGCCATCTTGATGTGGTAGTACGCGTCCTTGAGATCTATTGAGCACATCCAGTCGTCCTTCTGTAAAAATGGAAGGATCGATTGAAGCGTGACCATCCGGAACTTTTCCTTCTTCACGAAGGTATTGAGATTGCCGAGATCCAAAATGGGTCTCCAGTCCCCTGTCTTTTTCGGAACTAAAAAGAACCTTGAGTAAGTTCCGGATCCTTTTTGGTCTGCCGGGACTGGCTGAATGACTTTTTTTTGAGCAGCTTTGAAATTTCTATTGCTGCTTGGCCTCGCAGACGGGGTGGCACATCTGGAGACCTTCTTTGTTGGGGTGGAGTTGACATAAGGGGTATTTTGTATCCTCTGGTTACAATGCTTTTTACCCAGGAGTCTGAGGTGAGAGTTTGCCAGGCCTGTGGGTATAAAGCCAAGAGACCCCCGACTGCCTCCAGAGCAGGACAGTCGGGCCCCCATTCAGGAGTGCTGGAAAGGCTTACCAGGGATAGTATCCCTGTTGCCTTGGTTCTGCGGACCCCCTTGGCCCTTGTCCAAGGCCTCTTGGAAGGCAGGCTTAAGAAGCCCCCTATCAATAAGTTTCCTGCGTCTATCTGTCATGACCCTCCCACTGAAGGAATGGCAAATAGAGCAATCCTCTTGCAAGTGGAGAGGGCCAAGACAGTAGACGCAGGAAGTGTGGTTGTCAGTGATGGACATTTTCTGTCCACACTGACACCTTTTGAAACCAGACTTGGCTTTTTCAGACATAACTTAAAGAAGAGGTATTTAAAGTTTAAGTTTAAAAGAATTTACAGTTAGGTAAGGGTAGGCCCCAAAGGGAAACCTATAAAAAAACTAACTATAATATACACACAAACACACTATAGTATAGAAATATAAAATATCCACAAAAAAACTATAGGAGAATAATAACTTTAGAAAAAAAGACTATCTTATCTGTCTAATAACTAATCTCTGGTCCGAGCTCTCTGTAGCGATGTGACCTGTTGCTGCTGCAAACTAGACGTGGGTAATGGCAGGGAGGATTGTGGGATATAGCCTGGTCTCGAGCTTCTCTTAGATGCAGAGCTTTGCTATGCGGCCGACTCGGAGCCGAGGATCGGCTCCGAACCCGTGTGCAAGAACAAACGGCGAGATTGAAGACTCTCACATATTGGGCACTACATCTTAACAGCTTGAATTCTTTGATCAAAGTCCAATGGTATTAGGTTAATTTCCTAAGCATTTCTTGTATTTCCTCCTACTTGATCCCAAGTTTCCTTTGCAGAGCCTTTGGAAGATTTTGCCAATTTCCTAAATATATCTTACTCTATAGCAGCCCCAAATATACCTGCACTCCTGGATTAAACCTGTTGAGGGTACAAAGTTAATTCCCAGTGCTTTTGTTTTATCTTTATTTAGCTAATCCCCCGATAATTCCTTAAAGTCTCCAAGTATTTTATGCACCTTTGTAACCTCTGTATCTGTCTCTCAGGGTTGTTTGCAAATAAAATAATGCCATTAGAAAATAACGTGTTTCCTTTCCTCCTTGCCACCACCAACTATTTTCTCTCTCACTGCCTCACGTTCTGTATTAATGGTTCTAACCAGAACACAGGGCAACTCTGTCAAGTATCCCACTCAACAGCTATAGACCCTGGCATTCATATATTACTGCTGTCGACCCAGAATACAAATTATGGAAAAGTTGTTCAATAAACTCCCTATTAAACCCAATTTTCCTCCGCATTTCCTAGAAGTAATTCCAGATCAAACGGTCAAATCCTTTTTCAGCATCTAGACACAAAATCTTCTGGTTCTGTGTCCTGTCCACCTCGCATTGTAGAATACCTTCAAACCTTTTATCAAATGTTTGCCATCCCTTAATAAAAACACAATGATCTTCCTTCAACCTACGAAAAATTTTTGCCTGTTAGTTGGCTAAAATGCCTGTAAAATCCTTACAATTATGCTGAAGAATTTAAATGGAAAAATAAGAACCAGGGGCACATGGATCCTTACCTTCGTTTGGTATTACAGTAATCACTGCTTCAAGCCAGGCTCCTGGGATCATCTTAACTTCCATTATTTCCATGAACAGGGCATACCATTTTACTATTTTGTGCCCTAACTTTTTCCTTATTTATACAGGGAATCCATCACCCCCAAGAATTTTATCTCCCTTCAACACCTGTTCACTGCTTCTCAGAGTGTTATGGGATGCACCAGATTTAAACATTCCTCTTTTGATATCATAGGTTCACAGTTAAGTACTAGACTAGCTTTTCCTGTGGCCCATTTTAAGCCTAGACAGTTTCTTTTTTTGTGCTCAAAATAGCCTATCCCATTTATTTATAGATTCGCCTAACCAATCCCATAGTCGATAATTAAATATTACCCGAACAAGAAAAACTAGGCTCATACCATATATAATTTGAGAGGACCAATGCAAAGAATAAAGCATGTATGAGTTACCCCTGTCATTAGTAGTACAGAGGGCAGTCCTGGGGTAAACTTTCTGTTTCCCACCCACAGACCCAAGTTGTGCTTGAATACAGACAGGAATGAACTTTGTTTTATGTGGATGAGGAGTCCGTTCTAGAGCAGTGGTATTCTCTGCAAGATATCCCTGTCCCACCAAAGCATTCTGTTGATGTTGCAGAGGAGGCTTAGATCCCTAGGCACTGTATTTCTGAAGCAATTTGACTTGATGATGTGCAGTAAATCCACCAGTATTAGGTTGGAGAATGCCTTGTATGCCACATACAAGTCACCTTTTAGCAGTCTGTAGGCTACCAAGCATATCTGGTATGACCCCCAGGCCCAGATGCAGTACCTAACTTCTGGCTAAAAGTATCAACATCTTTACATGAAGATTTAGCCATGGGCAAGAACTATTTGTATGTGAACCCTGAACACACACCAGCATGGTTAACAGGAAAAACAATACTCCTACTCAAGAGTGAACCTGCAAGCTATCCTAAAAACTATAGGCCAATAACTTGACTTCCGAAGATGTATACAAACTATACACTAGAATTGATGCTGACAGTTTATAGTCATTTAGAAGAAAACTCAATCATGGCAATAGAACAAAAGAATAATAAAGTCATGTGCACCAAAAGATCATTTGTTGTTAAACAGACAGTTATAATGGGGAACTATAAAAGGGGGAACAAAGTATGGCATGGCTAGACTATAAAAAAGCATTTGACAGTACCCCACATTCATGTCTAAAAGAATGCTTAAAAATGTATAAGATACACCCTGCTCGGATTGATTACATTACAGTGACCATGAAACAGTGGCAAACCACTCTGCAGTTAAGCCATGATAAAAGGACAAATTATTATTCCAGGGATAATTATTCAAAGAGGGATATTCCAGGGTGACTGGCTCTCAGAAAACAAAGTGTAAAGACGTAACCTTCTTTTTGTAGATGATTTAAAACTGTATAGTTCATCAGATGAGGAACTGAAAGCACAACTGCAAATGGTCCAAACTTTTTCAAATGATATAAGGAGGTCAGTTGGTATTGATAAATATGCAAAAGCAACATTTAAAGCAAAAAAGCTGCAGCACCAAGAAAACCTCAGTTTGGGACACAAATGTGATACAAAAGAACTTGAGCAAGGGGGAGTGTACAAATAATTGGGAATTGATGAAGGATCAACCAAAAAAACAACATCAACAAATGCAAATAAAACTTAGTAAGAAATATATTTTAGAAGACATAATACTGGAAACAGAGTCGACATCTAGGAACAAAGTCCAGGCTATAAACCAATTTACTCTTCCTGTCCTAACGAAGTTTTGGAGTGACTGACTTGCCCCAAAAGGTGTTCAGATAGGTTGAACAGGAAAACAAGAAGGATGCTTCATACTCAATGATTTATAAAAAAAATTAATGCATACCAAGACTACATATTACCCATTCCAAATGAGGTATGGGCCTCTTCAAAATTGATTACATGCATAGATCTGCAATCGTGTGACTGCATACATATCTGCTAACCTCACAAGACCCAAACATAGTGAAAATGTTGAAACATGAGGAGAATAAGGCTAAGATGACTTCCTTACTTAGTTTAGCAGAAGCATATCATCATGCAGCAGAAATGGAATCAAACCAGAAGTAGATAAAAATCAGGCAGCAACTGAATGGTCAAAAAAAAACAAAAGAAAGAATAGAAAGTTAAGGATCAGATGAGAAAGCAAGAAATGTGGAAAATGCATAAATACAGTTGCAAGTATAGAAAACTCTTGGAACCATCTTGTGTTGATCAGGACTGAATGCAGGAATGGTTAAGGAGAGGTGAATTTAACCAAAAGACGAAAGGTTAATATTGGCAGCCAATATAGTAGACTATGTAGACATGAGTTTACTGAACATGTGGGAGAAACAGACAAATGTAGGTTTTGTAAAGCATAACTGGAAAACAGTCACACATCATGCTGCTGGTTGTGATATACTAATGGCAGAAGGACAATATACTAAAAGGCATAATAATATGGCAAGACTGTTGCATTGGGGATTGTGCAAATGTAATACTGAGGTAGTTGAAAAACACTGGAAACATGAGTCACAAAGCAATATATAAAATGACTAAGTTTATATCACATGAGATCATCCATTGTCAACAGTTCAAAAAACAGATGGGAGAAAAACAGATATAGAAGTCCATGAAAAGAAGACAAGACAAAAGTAGCACCGATCACTGAAATTGCCACACCCAACGACAACAGTGTCTTACGTACAGAAAGACACAGTCATAAAATACCAGAATGTGCAGGCAGAAACATGGGAAATGTGGAAGAAGGATACCTAGAGAGGTCCAATAGTAGTAGGAGCAATGTGTCTTATCAAAAAGAATTTACAATCATATTTAGATAGGTTACCGATACATGTAACTACGTATGACCTGCAGAAGTAATCATTACTGGGCACATTGTGGGTGCTGGGAAGAGCACTTCTGGCTGACATCAAAGACTGAAACAATACTAATTTCATGAATTTTAATCATGCTTTGACTTGGCAATGGGGTCCATTCTTGTCATGGTATTACAAACCCAAAAGACTTGGAGAAATTAAACCAGGAGAAGTCTATATGAACATTTTCCATGACATGAAAGGAGGGATTGAGGGATGTTGAGAAAGTATGAAAGCAGACACAGATGTATCATTACAACAATTACATAACTTCTGTATCCGATGTTGTCTGTTTTGTCCTTTCTTCAATGATTGGGACAGAGTCCTCAAGCTGTATGAAACCCAGAGTGGTTTATCATGGAAGGATAATCCCTCAGCAAGGTCAAACTTTCTTTGTAAGCATAAGAAATGCAATCAAATCAGTAAACCTCCTGGCTAAGGTTAATTTTGAAACTGGCTTACCCAACTTACTCTTTGAAAAAGAAACGGAATCAGATTTTCGGAGCGTGTGTTCTGTGGAGAGTTGCCTATGTACATCCAACAATTACAGCATATATTCTTCCTTACTACTGAAGTTTGGAAAGTAAGCTGGCAAATTGGTTGTTTATGTACTGCCTCGAAAGCAGCCTTTGCTAAGAAGGCGGGTTTGGTTCACAGGGAAACCCTACTCTTGTGAAAAATCACATACCGAGGTTGAGAAGACAGAACCTGGAGTTCAGATATTCATCTGGCTGAAGTAATGGCAACTAAAAAATGGTTTCCAAGAGAAGAGTTTTAGGTCCACTGGTTCAAAGGGATACTATGTCAAAGTCTGTAAGAGTAGTTAGATTTGACAATGACTTTTCAACTACAGTTTTGGACAAGAGAAAGAAATGTTTGCCCCTTGTAAAGGCTCTCCAGCAAAATATTAAAGCACAAATTTATCCTGCCAAAATCAAAATTCACCTGCTAAATGAAACAAAAGTCTTTAATAACCTTGAAGATGCTTCAAAGCTGATAATTGTTTTGTTAAGCTTTCATCCTTATATCATGTGAAATGTTCTAACTTTCAATGATAGTTGTCTTACTTTGATTACTCCTAGTTGTACTTTCATTGTTTTTGGTTTCTTCCCCAAATGTGTTTACCCTTACAATACCAATAGTCGTCTTTAGATATTATGTATAATGATTTGACACTGTTTATTATTTTGTGCCTCTTCACTGTTACTCATTTATATTTTTGTGTTCTTTCGTGTTTTGCCCCTTGCCAATGAAAATATTTGTTGTTACAGTGGAGCTTTTCTCCCCGGGTCGCCACTGAAAAAGGTCAGCTTGCCCAGATGGACTCTCCTGGTTAACCAGTGTAAAATAAAATAAAATAAAATAAATAAAAACATTATTCCCATTCCAGAAGAGTAGCGTAAGATCCCAAGGAGGAGGAGTGTGAACTTTAATTGGAGGTCTAAGGAGGAAGGTACCCTTAAAAGAGGCTTTACATAATCTGAGAGATGCCAATATATACTTGTATATCTTTCCTAGTCAAAGTCTGTGAGAATATGTATAACTTGAGGAAGAAAAAAAACAGGATGGTCTAGCCATCACCGGAAGTGAAGAAACCATGCAGTGAGCTTAAAGGTTTGAAGGTCCAGACGGGGAGATCTGGAAGCTGATCCAGGACCAAAGGTTGGTGTACTAGATGAGGCCAAAGAAGGGGAAATTACACTTGTCAAGGCCAGAATAGGGCAATGACTTTAATCTTCCTTTGGGAAACTTTCTGTAGAAACTTTAGAATAAGGGACAAATCGGTGATGTACACAAAGGAGAGCAGGGGGTCATTCATAAAGCACAGTGTCTCTCAGTGATTTCCCCCCACTGGCAGAATCCAGGTAAAACACATGCTGCACTTGGTATTTTGGGTGGGAGGCAAATAAACCTGCAGCATGATCGACCAAATTGATGAAAAAATCTGCTCCATCACTAATGACTTGAAAGACCACTCATGAGGAGGTAGTAGAAGAGACCTGCTCATCTTATCCACCAAGACATTGGTGCTTCCCCAGTATGCGCACTGCCATCAGAACTCATTCAGAAGAGATTACCCACAGCCACACACTCATTACTTTGACACAGAGGTAGCATCAGGATTGCCTTGTTTGTTGATAAACCAAACTACGGACATGTTGTCAGTCTCTGTGGAAATCATACCAACAGGAAGAAAATCTTGGAATGCCTGCAAAGCTAGGAGGACTGATGTCATCTCTAGGTCACTGATGTAAAGATTGCCTCTGAGGGGTACCACATATTTTAAACCATCATTCCCAAGTAGTACCCCCCCACATGCCATCCAGGAAACGTCCTTTGTCACTGTAGCCTTTGGTAAAGGCAAGACAAAAGGAAGGCCCTGTTTTACCTCTGGTGCTTGTACCCACCATGCTACATGTTTCTTGTATGTATTGGTGATATGTATGGAGAAATTCATGGATAGTCTCCTGTACTGCTAACATCCACAGTACTCCTCTCATATAAAATCTTGTTAATGGAACCAACATTAGGCAGCCAGGGATCCCAGGAGCTGTAAAATTAATCTGGTGGGGGGTGGTGGTGGTGGGGGGGGTTGTAAAGACAGGACAGCCAGAGCTGGATTCTGCAATGCAGAGAGTCTTGACTGTGGTAGCCTTGCTATCAGGCAGATGGTGTCTAAGCAAACCTCTATGAACTTCATGACTTGTGTGGGACAAAGATACGTTCGTAATTGACCACAATTCCCAACTGGATGCAAAGATGAAGTAATCCCTGGCATGAATCAGAATAGGCTGGTTGCAGCCAGTGAGAAGATAGTAGTCAAGGTAAAGAAACACCCAGAATCCTAGCAGTCTTAAGTGAGCTTCCACCACTGCCATGCATTTAGTGAACACCCAGGGGGCTGTAGTGAGACCAAAAGGTAGGGCTCTGAACTAAAAAATGAGTGTCCCCCAGCCAGTGAAGAAGAAACCTCCAGGACTGCCTGTCCATTTTGATGTGATAATACATGTCCTGGGAGATCTAATCGAACACATCCAACCATCCTTCCGCAACAATGGAAGAATAGACTGAACGGTGACCATCACAAACTTTGAGTGTTTGACAAAAAGGTTCAAGTGACTTGGGTCCAAGGATTGGCCTAAGGTCCCCATTCCTCTTTGGCACTAAAAAGAATCTTGAATAAAGTTCCAAACCCCTCCTTTTCTGGTGGGACCTCCTGGACGACCCTTTGTTAGAAACTTTTGTATTTTTAAGGCTGCATCTTTTCTCTGATTGTGTAGCATTCTAGGTAAAGCACAGTTGTGTACCTACCATAAATGTAGATGTTCGAGTGTATTCACTTGTTGCAGTCATTACAATTGGTTATCCTGCTGGCAGGCTACCTGCAGTCAGCCAGAGTTCCAAAGTCTAGGTCCGGCATCAGTTTTTGTCGCCTCCTCCCTGACATCAGTGCGCCAGGGGTATTAAAAGATGCAGCCGACGCCATTTTCTTCAGTTTGTCTTGCCCTAGATGTCACGTGCCCCTAAAATGGTAGGCTAAATTATGCCAATAAGCATGCATTCACAAAAAACAACTTTTCCTTCATCTACAAGCAAATACACCACATAGGTTGTATAGAATAGAGAAGTACAGATAAGACCCAGCAAAGAAAAAAGGGGGATGGTGGGAGGGTAACCTGGACTGCAACAGTGAATACACTCCACCATCTACATTTATGGTAGGTACACAACTGTACTATGTTCATCGTGTTTCACTGTTGCAGTCATTACAATTGAGTTGAATCCCAAAGCTAAGGTTGGGAGGCTGGTGCTAAATAGAATTAGGAGAGGCTATCAGGCCCTGCAGAACTGCAGTGGCAAAGCCTGCCCTGGATTTAGAGTAGAGAGGTAAGTGATAGTGCTTTGTAAAAGTATGCACTGAACTTCAAGTTGCAGCCTCTAAGATGTCTTTGGTTTGTACTCCTCTGAGGAAGGCTGCTGCTCTGGTTGAATGTGGCCTAATGCCCTTAGGCACTGATTTTCCATGCTGTGAATAGCAGAAATGAATGCAGTGGCCTATCCACTTTGAAACAGTCAGCTTTGAGATAGGCTTTCCTTGTGATGCTGCAGCATATGCCACTAGAAGTTGTTCAGTCTTTCTGAAAGCTTTGGTTCTGTCCAAGTAGAAGCATAGCTGTCTGTGAATGTCCAAAGAATGTAGAATTCTCTCACCCTTATTCTGTGGGTTTGGATAAAAGGTAGGCAAATGAATTGTCTGGTTAAGGGTCACACTGGACACTACCTTAGGCATAAATGTAGGGTTTGTTCTCAGTGAAACCCTGTCAGGATGGAAAATGATAAAAAGGTTCCACAGCCATAAATGCCTGTAACTCTGAGACCGAGACCCGCCTAGCGGAGGTTATTGACAGGAGCAGAGCTGTTTTCCAGGATAAGAATTTTATATCAGCTGCAGAGGCTGGCTCAAGACATAGTTGAGGTCCCATGCAGGTACTGGTGCTCTCCTTGGAGGTCTTATGTTTTTGGCCCCTCTGAGGTACTGCCTTAGTAATGGATGAGAAAAAATAGGTAGTTATGTATTGTAATGAGCTGAAATGGCAGAGGCATGAATTTTAATTGATGAAAAGAAAAGGCCTTTATCCAGCATCTCAGTTAAGTATTGCAAAATCTGAGGAATATTTGGAACAATCGTGTCCATACCTTGTGCCTGGTTCCAAGCACAGAATCTCTTCCATTTTTCTGCATAAGATTTTCTGGTGCTAGGCCTCCTGGCCTCCAAAATAACATCCATCACTGCTTTAGAGAGAGGTGTGTCTTGAGAGTCTACATTATCTGCCATGCTGCCAGGTTTAAGGTCTTGAGTTGGCTGTGCAGTATCTGACTGCCTTGTTGGGTCAATAAGTGAGGAATTTGAGGTAATGTCCAAGCTGGGCACTGAGACAAGCTCTTTAGGAATGGGTACCAGTGCTGGCGGGGCCAGTCAGGGGCAATCAGTATCATTTTTGGTTTCTCTTGTCTGACCTTCAGAAGTACCTTGGGGAGGAGAGGCAGAGGAGGAAACGCATACACTGTTAGATTTTTCCAGCTGAAAGCTAGAGCATCCACTTTCCATGCTTGCTTGTGATAAGTCCTTGTGCAGAATCTCTGTAGTTGGTAGTTGTGAGGGGAGGCAAATAGGTCTATGTCCGGGCATCCCCAGGTTCTTGTTATCATGCTGAAGACTTGTGAATCCAATTTCCACTCGTGGGGATCCATTAGGTTTCTGCTTAGTTCGTCTGCCAGAATATTTGTCCTTCCTGGCAGAAATTGTGCTTGCAGATGTACTTGGTAAGTCAATGCTGTGTCCCACAAGTTCATGACTAGCCTGCATAGGGGGTAGGAATGTGTGCCTCCCTGCTTATTTACCACATAATTGCAGCATTGTCCGTCTTTATTAGTAGTTGTCCTGGATGAAGTAGATCCCTGAAGGCTGTCAGGGCATTCTGAATAGCTGGTATCCCTTTTTGATTGATATGTAGATGCATTTGCCTTGCGGACCATGTGCCCTGAATACATCTTCCTGCCATATGGGCCCCCCCAGACATAATCTGATGCATCTGTTGTCAATGTCTGCCTGGCTGTGGGTAAGGTGAATGGCTGTCCCATGTTGTGGCAACAGGCTTTTGCCCACCATCGAAACTCCTGTTGCAGGCAGGAAAAGAGGGCAATTACTGTTTCCAGGCTGTGGCAATGCTGAGTCCAAACACTTTTTAGATACCATTGAACTTTCCTCATATGCAGTCTTGCATATGGAATTAGCAGAATGCAGGATGGCATGAAACCAAAGGACTGCAGAATTTTTCTTGCAGATAACTGGGTCTTTGTTGCCAACATTTTGAAATAAGTAGTCAGTTGTCTGTGTTTGTCTGGCGCGAGATAAGCCATCTGGGCAGTTGTATTTAAGCTTGCACCCAAGAATATCTCTTGAGAGGGTACGAGTTTTGATTTCTTCTCGTTTACTGTGTACCCTAGACTTGTTAGTAATCTTCTTACAAACGTCAGATGCTGTAGTAGAATGTCCTTGTTCTCCGCTTGAATAAGGCAGTCGTCCAAGTAAGGATAAATGTGTATTCCTCTTTGTCTGAAAAATGCAATTACTGGTGCCAGGCACTCTGTGAAGACCCTGGGCGCAGTAGATAAGCCAAAGGGCAGTGCAGAGAATTGGTAGTGCATTGAGCCAGCTTTGAATCCGAGGTATCTTCTGCATGTTTGTCTGATTGGGACATGCAGGTATGCCTCTTTTAGATCTAAAGTCACAAGCCAAGCCTTCTTGCCCAACATGGGCAGAAGCTGCTGTAGAGTCAACATTTTGAATTTTGGAATATCCAGATATGTGTTCAGAATAGATAGGTCCAGTATTGGTCTCCAGGCTTTGTCCTTTCTGGGTACCAAGAACAGTCTTGAGTAGAATCCTTGTCCCTGCTCTTGCTCTGGCACTTGTTGAATGGCCCTCATGTCCACGAGGGATGAAACTTTGTGCCTCTGCCCAATGATTGCGTGGCAGGTCTGGCATAGCGTTTAGCCTTGGCAGGGTGTGAAAGTGGAACTTGTAGCCTTGTGAAACTACATTTAGCACCCATTTGTCCTGGGTGATCATTTGCCAATTTTGTGGAAAAAGTGCTAGTTTCCCCCCCCCAAAGGGGCTACCAAAAGATAAGTGCTTGGTGCTGGAAGTGGAAAGTCATCGAGACAGTTTTCTGTATGGCTGTGATTTTTCCTCTCCACTCTTGGAGATAGAAGCACCCCATTGTTTAGGCCTGTATGAGCTTTGGGGCTGTGATCTGCCTCTGGGGCGTCTGTATCTGCCCCTTTGTGTTCTGACACTGGAAAGGACAAATTCTTTGTAGGCCAGTTCCTGCTAAATCTGGGGCTGTACCTGCAAGAAATCCTTGACTGTTTGCATAGATTTAGCTTTGTCCTCCATTTTCTTCAACACCTCTTCTGCTTTAACACCAAACAAAGTATCATGCTGTAAAGGAGCGCCTAATAGTTTTGCTTTAACATGATCAGGCAGATTTTGTTCTTTTAGCCAAGCATGCCTCCTAATGACAGCGGCCCTGCAGGTGGCCTCAAGAGAATCAAACCCACATTGCAAAGTATGCTTTCCAACTTGTTCAGCTGCATGCAATAAATCCTGCATTTCTTTGTTGTCTGCACATTCTGTATCTGCTGACATTTTCTGTTTAAGCAAAGACACAAGATATTGTTGATACTTAAGTATATGAAATTGGCAATTTAAGGCTCTTACAGCCACGGTAGCAGAGGTATAAATCTTTTTGCCCCATCTGTCTAGGGCCCTAGAATCCCTATCAGAGGGGATAGGGTTTTTTGCAGTAGAAGCCTTGACCCCTTTGGGATCCTGAGAGATGGTTTCTGGGTCAGCTGAAGGGTTCTTATAGAGAAATTTATGTGAATCAGGCAGGAACCCTATAGTATCTGTCTGGCTTAACAGGGGCTGGTGGTAAAGAGTCTGGTGAAAGACTGGACTCTGAAAATACATCTACAATGTCTAAAACAGGCGGGATAGCAAGGGGCCTGTGCTGGGGCAATAAAAGGAAGTCTCTGAGCCTTTTCTTGGATTCTGAGTAATCTTGGCTCTCCCAGTGGAAATGCTCCCTCATAGTATGCAGCGTCTCCCCAAAAGAATAACCCTCAGGAGGAGAGGCTGAAGGGATAGATTCTTCAGCATCAGAATCCTCATAGGGAGGAATAGAGTAATCCTGTTCAGAGGAGAAATCAAAGGAAATGGAAACCTGATCTGAAGATTATTATTCTAACTCTTGCCTAGGCCTCTTATCAGGAGGGGGATGGGAGCCCCTGATCAAAGTAATAAGGTCTTCGGCCATTTTAAGCATCTGCTTTTTAGGCATGGAAGCCTGTCCAGGTGAATGCTGTACTTGTTTCTTTGTCTTTAGAGCTGCTTTAGTCTTTGCCTTTGTAGCTGTAGTAGGTTTCACATACAACTGTGTAGGCCTGAAAACACCCTCAGAAGCCGATGCCTGCTCAGCGGCTCCAGACTCATCTGAGGGAATAGTTTCAGAGTGTCCAATACCTTGAGTTTCCAGAGGCCTCATCGGCTCCACGTGGGAGTCGGAAGCGGCCTGTGGCTCTGAGGTAGCGGGCGTCAGGGGCTGCGAAAGCACCTCACTGAGAACCAGCGAACCGCCGACAGGCCTAGAAGAAGCCTAGTCGTCAGTTTTGGATCTCAGATGCCTGTCCTTCTCTTTTTCTTTATGTTTTTTATAAACTCCGGTAGTCAACTGATCCGACGGCATTATATAATTAAATCTTCTGTCAAAGTAATGGAATGCAAAATCGTACCGACGCTTAATAGTGCGTTGGTTAAATCTAGCACAAAACCGACAACTAGCAACGTTATGGCCAGGGCCTAGGCAAGGAGTACAGTAAGAATGAAAATCCTTATGAGGTATTTGCTTCCCACAAGAAATGCAGTTATTAACTTTTTCTGACATCGGTCTGGAGCAAGAAAAAAAGTTTCCCCAGTGGGGTACTTAGCTTTAATGAAGACTTCGGATCCGAAATTCGTATTTGAAAAACTCAGGAGTCGGCCGACCGGCACTTGCGAGCCGCTTTTGCTTTGGGCACCGCATGGCAAGAAAGGCTGAAGAAAATGGCGTCGGCTGCATCTTTTATACCCCTGGCACACTGACGTCAAGGAGGAGGCGACAGCAACTGACGCTGGACTTAGACTTTGTAACTTGGGCCGACTGCGGGTAGCCTGCCAGCAGGATAACCCAATTGTAATGACTGCAACAGTGAAACACGATGATCATCATCTTTGTCACTTGTGGAGGAGGATGGGGAAATGAAATGTAGTAGCCTCTGGCCTCTGCGCCCAAACATCTTTGGTGATGGACGTCCAGGCCTTCGGTTGCACAGATAAGCACCCCCCCCCCCCAACTGCCTCCAGAGTGCAGCAGTTGAGCAACCCTTCAGGAACACTAGTAATACTTCTTGGAGAAGGGAACTCTAAAGCCTTGGTTTGGTGGGCCTCCTCTACCTCGGGGGCAATGTCTATTGTTAGATCTCCCCGAGGCAGAGGAAAAAGCTCCGTCTCTGAAGGAGTCTGGGATTTTTGAAGCCACACTTTCCTTCTCCCTTTCTGATTCCTGGAAAAGCTGCTTTGGGTGTAGAAACAGCACACACAGTTTTTCCATCTTGTTCACTCATGGAGAGCAGTTCCTTAATCTTTGCTCCGAAAAGGGTCGATCCACTAAAGGCATCATTGATAGATGAAGTCTTGAAATATTTCGCAAAATCACATGGGTGCATCCAGACATGCAGGCAAACCATAATGCCAGAGCCTGCCACTGTAGAAGTGCCCTCCACTGTGGGGAAAATCAGATGCATGGAGGCATTTAAAATAGACTGGAGGGTGGCCAGCCTTTAAGGCATGGTTTTCTTATCCTCAACAGACATGGACCCAGAGAAAAAGACTTAGAAAGTTCCTTAGTCTAATCTCTCTGGAATCTGTTAAGGTGCAAACAGTTGTGATTGTAAGGCAAAGGTCAACAACACAAACCTGCGTCCTGTATCTGTCCAAGGCCTTAGACTCTCTGTTAGGGGGATGAACTGCTGGATTCTCCTTGGCAAGTTCTTTGGTTGATGCGTCCAACACAGCACCAACAGGGGGATCTTTTACTTCAATGGGTACAGTCATGAGGTGCTACTACCAGGTCTTTTGGGAACTGGCTCCAACAGATCTGGATTCTTCTGCAACTAATGAGAAATGACATCTACTATTTAATCCACCAGGGGAACCACCAAAGAAAAAGCTGAGTCGGTACTAAATGCCTTGAGAAACATCACCTCTCCTAGTAATGGACTCAAAAGACCAACCACCTTTCTGTCTCAAAATCTCAAGAATCTCTCTGAATAAGACATCCTCAAGGGGTGATCAGGGGGATCCTTCCCTTTCAAAGTCCTTGTCTTCTGTCAATGACTCCTGTAGAGAGTCAATGTGCCTCGACTCCTTTTGCATATACATCTTCAACAAGGAATGATTCAGAGAAAAAAGTCAGAAGTCTGAGGAAAATCCTGAATCACTCTCTCAAGAACAATTCGGTCAGGTTGTCCTGATGGAACAGAATGAGTTGGTTAGGACCCAAGGCAGACAGTTGAGGACAGGGAAAAGGACCACAGGGGTCAAGGGTGGATGCCCTATCTCCTGAAATGGAAAAAGCTCCCTCCACTGTCTCAAAGGCAAAAGCCAAGGGGGATATCAGAACTACTCCTACAGAAGCCAAAGTTAAATGACTCGGGCGGTCCAGGGAATCCCACTGCTCCTGCCTCGGAGTTGGGAGCTGAGCTACCCTATGCAGAGGCTCAAAGAGGAAGGGATGGCTCCTTAAGTATCGGAGTCAAACTCCTACCCCCGGACCAGGTCCTGAAGATTCAGTTCCAAAACCCCTCCGGCCCCAACAGTGTCACCACCTGTTGGGTCAGAGAAGATGCCGGAGTCAGTGAAACCCATCACTTCAGATCTGAAACAGGCAATAGTGGAATTCTCTAATCCAACAACTCCAAAATATACATCTCCAAAAAGTTTAGACAAATCTCCAACATCCGAACCATGCACTCATGTCTGAACATTACCTCAAATCTCATTTTAACACTCTTAATGTGAGGTTTGGAGGAGTTTATTGGTAAGGGGAGGTGCCTGAGCCATGGATCCTAAGTCTAGCAACACATCTGAAGTTGCATCCGAGGTCAGACCCAAACACCCAATCGTTGAACAGAACAGATGAAAAGGACATCAGTGCAAAGGTTTTACAGTTCTGTTTATACAACTACAGACCCAGCAGCATGCTCAGCTCTAGGGCCATTAATGTGCACCGGTCACGCTCCTTAACAAACCTGGCCATTTTATCTCCTACACAGAATGGCTTCAGAGCATGGCATGAGACATTCATAATGTGATCATCCAGTGTTGTCAGAGCCAATGCCAGTTACCTTGAGCTATCTAAAGATTTTGATTTGGTCAACCACTCTCCTCTTTCAAAGACCACAGTCCAAAGGAGTTAAAACTACAGTCCGATTCTAAAGCTACCTGTTAAACCACACAGTACTAGGGAACAGTCAAGACAGATGCTAAACAGCTGCCCAAGTTCCCATGATTAGATTAACTAAAAAAAAGTTATGTACTTACCATAACGTTCTATGTGAGTTGTTTATCTCGCCTTTTTATTCTCACTGATGGGGTTCGGAGCCGATCCTCTGTTCCGACACAGCCGATAGCAAAGCTCAAGGTTTGCCAGTAGCTCGAGACCAAGCCCCTTGTCCCACAATGCACTGCTAGAATTACCTCAGATCTTGTTTGCTGCGAGTAAAAATATATATACCCTTTTATTTATTTCTACAAAGAAGCACTTCCCGAAGGGGAAGAAGAAATACTGAATAACCAGAATGGTACTAGCCACTAAGTCAAGTCAGCCAGGAGGGGGAAGGAGGGAGGGACGTGAGAATAAAGGTGAGATAAACAACTCACATGGAAAGTTATGGTAAGTATACAACTTCTTTATGTGAAGTTGTTAAATCTCGCCGTTTATTCTCACTGATGGGTAGCGTCCCTAGCACCCTCAATCTTGGGTGGCTCATGGAAGTACGTTCTTCAGTACAGTGGAACCAAAGGAAGACCTGTCCCTGGAAGCCTTATCTACTTTGTAATGCGTGACAAAGGTATGAGGCTTAGACCAAGTGGCTGCAGTGCAAATATCGTCAAGGGGCAATTAGCTTGAAAGGCAGATGATGTAGAAACAGCTCTGGTAGAATGAGTCTTAGGTTTGTGTGTCAATGGCATGCTCGCATTCTCATAAACAAAGGATATACAATCTGATAACCATTTAGATAAAGTTGTTTAGCCATTGGATTACCTTTTCTGGCTTCAGAGAAGGATACAAAAAGTTGATCTGATTTTCTAATATCCTTTGTTCTGTCAAGATAAAATCTGAGCTGTCTGTGTACATCAAGTTTATGCAGCATGTATTCCAATCTGCTGGAGTGGTTGGGAAAAAAGACTGGCATCTCAATGACCTGATTGATATTGGATTCAGAACAGACTAAGTAAAAATGAGGGGTTTGTTCTGAGAGATACTCTATAAGCATGGAAAAATCATGTAAGGTGGTCTGACAGATCATGCTTGAAGTTCTGACACTCTGTGGGCAGAAGTAATGGCCACTAGAAAAATAGTTTTCCAGGATAAATATTTTAGATCACAATATGATGCTGGTTCAAAAGGGGGAAGAATAATTTGAGACAGCATAAAGTTTAAATTCCAGGGAGAATAGGGAATTTTGACAGGAGGTCTCATGTGAAGAACACCTTTAAGAAAAGTTTTGGATAACTTACGGCCCATAACATTTGAGCCACCAAACCCAAGGTGGAAATTTGAGATGGCAGCTAAATGGACTCTAACTGTAGCAGCTGCTATCCCTTCCTTAAAAATCTTTGTCAAGAATTCTAAAATGGACGATAGCGAAGCTCGGAAAGGTCAATTTTCTGCATGTTGGCCCAAATTGAGAACCTTTTCCACTTACTGCCGTATAATTTCCTGGTAGATGGCTTGTGAAAAGACAAGATAATTTGTCTTGTATCTTCTGAAATTGAATGAAGCCTGGCAATTAGGGGAAGTGGATTAGCCAGTCAGTCAGTTTCAGGGAAAGCAGTGAAGGATGGAGGTCCCCTGATGGATGCGTCAGAAGGTCTGGAACTGGGTCCAGGATCCATGGATCTTCCAACAGATGATGGTGGAGAAACGGGAACCAAATCTGTTGAGGCCAGTAGGGGGCTTTGAGGATAACAGTCCTTCCCAGCGATTTTGCTTTCTGTAAAAATCTGGGTATCAATGGGAAGGGTGGGAATGCATAAAGGAGATCCGGGGGCCAATCGTGTAAGAGTGCATCTCTTGTGGGATGTCCCGGAGGTGGTACTAGGGCAAAGTAGCTTCTGCATTTTGAATTGATGTGGCTGGCAAAGAGGTCGCAGCAAGGCTGGCCCCATTTGTGGAAAATCAACTCCGCAACCTGCTGTTTGAGACCACTCGTGAGGGAGCAATATCGCCCTGCTTAGCTTGTCCGCTATCGCATTGGATTTCCCCGGGATGTGCGTTGCTAACAGAAAACGCTGGGACGACACAGCCCATTGCCAGACCCTGAGGGCTTCTCGACAAAGGGGGAAAGTCTTGGTTCCACCTTGCTTGTTCAAGTACCAGACTACTGACATGTTGTCCATCTGAATTGCAATAGTTCTTAGAGGAAGAGAGTCCTGAAAGTACTGCAACGCCAGAAGTACAACTCTAGGACATTGATGTGCAGATCTGACTCCTGATCTGTCCATGTGCCTTGGGCAGTCTTTCCCTGAAAATGCCCCCCCCCCCACTCTATCAGGGATGCGTCCGTGGTCACAGTGGCTACTGGGGGGGGGACAATGGGTCTTCCGGTTGTGACATGGAGTCGGCAACCACCACCGAAAGTCTCTCTTGCAAGAATCCGTGATGAGAATCATGTGGTGCATCGGTAGTTTCTGGTAAGACCACTGAGGAAAGAGGAGCCATTGAAGAATTCGCATATGTAACCTTGCGAGTGGTATAGCCAGGATTGCTGCCGCCATTAAACCTAGCACCTTCAAGACCTCTGCTGCTGTAGCTTTGTTCTTTGACACCAGTGAGCTGATGTGTTGGCGGAGAAGAGAGACTCTTTCGACTGGAAGACGTAGAGTGGTAGTTGAGGTATCCAAGTCTGCTCCTATAAAAACGGTATGCTGCGATGGCGATAAGGCAGACTTTTCAAAGTTGATTGTAATGCCTAATTGATGGCAGAATGTCAGAGTGTATTGTATTGCCTGAGTCAACTGATGCCTGGTAGTAGCGGTGAGGAGCCAATCGTCTAGGTATGGAAACACCTGGAATCCTAGACGCCTCAGGCGAAATGTGACCACTGCCATGCATTTGGTGAACACTCTGGGGGCTGTAGTGAGTCCAAAAGGCAGGGCTCGAAACTGGTAATGGTTGGCTCCCAGCCAGAAACGCAGGTGATCTCTGGAGTATCTGTTCTTCTTTATGTGATAGTACGCGTCCTTTAGATCTAGAGCACATCCAATCGCCTTTCCCTAGGAAGGGAAGAATGGACTGAAGCGTGACCATTCGGAACTTCTCTCTTTACGAACTGGTTGAGTCTGCTGACATTCAAGATAGGTCTCCAGTCCCCTATTTTCTTTGGTACCAAAAAGAATCTTGAGTAAGTTCCGAATCCAACTTGGTCTGCTGGGACTGGTTGGATGACTCTTTTTCTAGAGATCTGTGGACCTCTACGATTGCTTGTTCCCTGAGACTGGGTGGAACATCTGGGATTCTGTCTACAGGAATGGGAAGGGTAGAGAAAGTACAGTTTTGTACTTACCATAAATGTAGATGTTCGAGTGCTAATACAGCTGCAGTCATAACAGATGGGTTCTCCTGCCATCAGGCGGGTCCTCGGTCGGCCGAATTCCAAAGTCTAGGTCTGGCGTCAGTTGTCGTCGCTTCTTCCCTGACGTCAGTGCGACAGGGGTATAAAAGAACCAGCCAATGCCATTTTCTTCAGTTTTTCTTGCCCCAAATGTCAGGTGCCCCCAGAAAGAAGGCAATACATAAAAATATGTAATAATGCAATGCAATATAATCAAAGACCAGTAGTTGCAAGCAAATACACCATAAAAGAAGACCCCTAGAGGGGAAGGAGAGAGGGAAATCTGGACTGCAGCTGTATTAGCACTTGAACATATACATTTATGGTAGGTACAAAACTGTACTATGTTCATCGTGCATACAGCTGCAGTCATAACAGATGGGTAGAATCCCAAAGCTAAGAAAGGGGTGGTAGGCACTAGGTGGAGCTAGGAGGAGCCAAAATGCCCTGCAAGACTGCAGTGGCAAAGCCTGCTCTAGATTTGGAGTATAATGGTAGATTGTAGTGCTTGGAGAAGGTATGTACAGAACTCCAAGTGGCTGCTTCTAAAATATCTTTGGTAGGAACTCCTCTGAGGAAGGCTGCAGAGGTGGTTGTGGCCCTGGTAGAATGAGTTCTAATGCCTGTAGGTACAGTTTTGCCATGAAAGGAATAGCAAAAGCGTATGCAGTGGGCTATCCATTTTGAGATTGTCTGTTTGGATATTGACTTTCCTTGAGCTCCTACCGCATAGGCCACAAAAAGCTGTTCTGATTTTCTGAAAGGTTTTGTTCTGTCCAGATAACGCAGTTGTCTGTGGATGTCCAAGGAATGCAGTAATCTCACCCCTTTGTTTTGAGGATTAGGATAAAAAGTAGGCAAGTGTATGGCCTGATTTAAAGCTACCCTGGATACCACTTTAGGCATAAAGGACGGGTTGGTACGTAATGAAACTCTGTCCTGATGGAAGATGATAAAAGGCTGGACAGCCATAAGAGCCTGTAGTTCTGAAACTCTACGAGCTGAAGTGATAGCCAGAAGGAAAGCTGTTTTCCAGGACAAATATTGTAAATCTGATGAGGCAGCTGGCTCAAAAGGAGGCAAAGTCAGTTTTTCCAGAATGAAATTAAGATCCCAAGCAGGTATTGGTTGTTTTCTTGGAGGTCTTAAATTCTTAGCCCCTCTGAGGAACTGTCTTAATAGAGGGTGAGAGAATAAAGGTGGATCAGTGTTGTATTCTGCAGAAATGGCTGAAGCATGGATTTTGATGGAGGAGAACGAAGTCCACTGCTTAGCAGTTCAGCCAAATATTGTAGTATTTGAGGTAAATTCAGTTTTCCAGGGCACTGGCCCTTTTTCTCATTCCAAACACAAAAACGTTTCCATTTTGCAGAATAAGCTTTTCTAGTTGATGGCCTTCTGGCCTCCAAAATGACATCCTGCACCTCCTTGGAGAGCAGGGCCTGCTGCGATGCTAAGGAATCTTCCATGCGGCTAGATTGAGAGTTTTCAGCTGACTGTGAAGAGTTTTGAAGCTGTGCTGAGTCAGAAGAGGCATTAGAGGCAGGGTCCATGGTGGGGAATGCGTCAGGCTCCTCAGGAGTGGGTACCAGTGTTGCCTTGGCCGGTCCGGAGCGATGAGGAACATCTTTGGTCTGTCTGCTCTGGTCTTCAATAGGACTTTGGGCAGCAGAGGAAGAGGTGGGAAGGCATAAACTGTCATTGATGTCCAACTGAAAGAGAGAGCGTCCACTCTCCAGGCCTTTGGATGGAAGATCCTTGAGCAGAATTTTGTCAATTGATGATTTTTGTGAGAGGCAAAGAGATCTATGTCTGGCCTTCCCCATTCTTGGATTATTTCTGTAAAAACTTTTGGATGCAACTTCCATTCGTGTGGATCTGTCATATTCCTGCTTAGGTTGTCTGCCAGCGTGTTTTCCTTGCCTGGCAAGTACTGTGCTTGTAGTTCCATTTGTAAGTCCATGGCCAGTCTGCATAGGGGATAAGAATGTGTTCCTCCCTGCTTGTTTATGTACCACATAACTGTGGTGTTGTCTGTTCTTATCAATAGCTGACCTGGCTGTAGAAGGTCCTTGAAAGCTATAATAGCATTTATCACTGCTAGCATTTCTTTTTGATTGATGTGAAGGTGCTTTTCTTTTTGGGTCCATTTGCCCTGAATGCACCGGTCTGTCATGTGCGCCCCCCATGCGTAGTCCGAGGCGTCTGTTGTGATGACTTGATTTGCTTGAGGCTTGCTGAATGGAAGACCTGTGTTTGTTTGGCATGCTTGAGCCCACCACAGAAATTCCTTTTGCAGACATGGAATTAATGGTATTATTGTTTCCAAACTGTGGCTGTGTTGAGACCATATGTTTTTTAGGTACCATTGTAGTTTTCTCATATGCAGCTTTGCACATGGGATTAGTAAGATGCAAGATGCCATGACTCCCAGAGCCTGCAGGATTTTCCTTGCAGTCAGCCTGGTGCAATTTGCCAGTGTTCTGAAGTATTGAATTAGTTGCCCCTGCTTCTCTGGCGTGAGGTAGGCCATCTGGGTGTTTGTGTCCAAATTGGCACCCAGGAAAATTATCTTCCGAGAGGGTATTAGTCTTGATTTCTCTTTGTTGACTGTGTATCCTAGAGAGTTTAATAATATTACTACATAAGCCAGATGTTTCAGAAGAATGTGCTTGCTGTCCGCTTGGATCAGGCAGTCGTCCAGATAAGGGTATATTTGTATCCCTTGAAGTCTGCAGTAGGCAATTACTGATGCCAGGCATTTCGTGAATTCTCTGGGCGCAGTAGATAAACCAAAGGGCAATGCAGAGAATTGATAATGGGTTGAACCTGCAAGAAATCTGAGGTATCTTCTGCAATTCTGTCTGATTGGGACATGCAGGTATGCCTCCTTGAGGTCCAATGTTACCAGCCAAGACTCCTTGCCTAGCATGGGAAGAAGTTGCTGTAGAGTGAGCATCTTGAATTTTGGTACGAGTAGGAATGTGTTTAGGATGGAAAGATCCAAAATCGGTCTCCAATCTTTTCCCTTCCTTGGCACCAGAAATAGCCTGGAATAAAAACCTTGACCTTGTTCGTGTGTAGGTACCTCTTGAATAGCTTTCATGTTTATAAGACCTGAAATTTGCTTTTGTGCCTCTGCCCTTTGATTGTGTGGCAGGTTTGGCATGCCTTTCATTTTTGGAAGGGTATGAAAATGGAATTTGTAGCCTCTGTTTATAATGTCCAGGATCCATTTGTCCTTTGTGACAATATGCCAATTTTTTGAGAACAGTGCCAGCTTTCCTCCTAAGGGGGCTGCCATTTGAGACCTGGTTGGCATGCAAAGGGGAAAGTCATTGGTTTTGCTTTCTGAAAGATTGCGAGTTGTCCTCACCACCTGTTTGTGTAGGAGCTTGCCATTGTCTGCCTCTGTACGAGCCTTGTGTTTGTCCTCTGCCCCTCAGGCGCCTGTATCTGCCTCTTTGGGGTCTGTCTGTGGCAGGAAAGGACCAGTTTTTGGAAGGCCAATTTCTACTAAAACGTGGGGGTTGGACCTGCAGAAATTCTTTCACAGTTTGCATTGATTTAGCCTTTTCCTCCATTTTCCGTAATGCTTCCTCAGCATTTGCCCCAAATAGTACATCCTTTTGAAGAGGGGCGTCTAGTAATTTAGCTTTGACATGATCAGGCAAGGCTTGTTCCTTGAGCCAGGCATGCCTACGTATGACTGAGCCTGTAACAGCAGCTCTACATGAGGCCTCTAGAGCATCAAAACCACATTGTAAGGTATGTTTACCCACTTGTTCTGCACTATGCATCAAATCCTGCAACTCCTTCATGTCTGGTTGTTCAGGTTGTGACATTTTACTTTTCAATTGAGATAACAGAAACTGTTGGTATTTTAGCATATGAAACTGACAGTTTAAGGCCCTCATGGATAAGGTAGCCGAGTTATATACCTTTTTTCCCCACCTTTCTAAGGATCTGGAATCTCTCTCGGAAGGCAATGGTTTTTTGGCAATGGAGGCCTTAACTCCCTTGGGCCTCTGCGAGATGGTTTCTAGGTCAGCCGCATGGCTTTTGTATAGAAATTGGTGTGAGTCAGGAACCCTGTAGTACCCGTCAGGCTTAACTGGAGCTGGAGGGAGAGAATCCGGGTTAAGGCAGGTCTCCGAGTAAACATCATCTAGGATGTCCAGGACAGGAGGTATAGCCAGAGGCCTGTGCTGGGGTAACAAAAGAAATTCCCTGAGCCTTTTCTTGGAATCTGAATAATCCTGGCCTTCCCAGTGGAAGTGTTCCCTTAAGGTATGCAGAGTTTCATCAAATGAGTAATCCTCAGGGGGGACACAGAAGGGATAGATTCCTCTGCATCAGAGTCTTCAAAAGGGGAGTAAGACTGTTCCTGATAATCAGAGTGCTCTGAAATAATGGAGCCCTGATCAGAGGAGGGGGAATCTTCCTCCACTCTGGGTCTCTTGTCCGGAGGTGGCGGAGAACCTCTGATTAGAGTAATTAAATCCTCAGCCATTTTAAGCATCTGTTTCTTAGGCATGGGGCCTGGAGATGGGCCCTGTGTAGCTGGTCTCTTAGGGTGCATGGTAGCTTTGGACTTGGTGAAAGCCTTGATGGAGAAAGAAGAGGAAGGTCTGAAGACACCTTGAGTGGAGGTGGACCTGTCCACATTCTGTGTTTCAACGCCAAGCGTGGCTTCGGTATCTGTAGTCAGGGTGTGGGCAGAGGAGCCTGCGACCCCGGGTACAGGAGACACTGCCAAAGATGTCTCGTCGGTAATCAGGGGCTGCATAGGCGCCTCGCTGAGAACCGGACCACGTGTAGTCGGCTTAGGCGTGGTGTCGGTAGAGGCCGCGGACCTCGAGTGTCGGTCCTTGTCTTTGCGTTTTTTAGACAAAACCGGGGTCGGAGTATCCGACGACATAGTATAGTTAAATGCTTTCCCAAAATAAAGCTAGGCGAACTCCGCCCGACGCTTAATAGGGCGTTTGTTGAATGTAGCACAAAAGCGACAGACCGAGACGTCGTGGTCTGGGCCTAAACAAGGTATACAGAGGGAATGGAAATCCTTATGCGGTATTTGCTTCCCACAAGAAATACAATTATTAACTTTGTCTGACATCGGTCTGAGGCAAGAAAAGTTTCCCCAACGGGGTACTTAGCTTTTAAGAAGACTTCGGTTCCAAATTTTTCGTAATCTCAGGAGCTGGCTGACCGGCACTTGCGAACTGCTTTTGCTTCGGGCACCGCGCGGCAAGAAAGACTGAAGAAAATGGCGTCGGCTGGTTCTTTTATACCCCTGTCGCACTGACGTCAGGGAAGAAGCGACAACAACCGACGCCAGACCTAGACTTTGGAATTCGGCCGACCGAGGACCCGCCTGACGGCAGGAGAACCCATCTGTTATGACTGCAGCTGTATGCACGATGAACATCAGTATGAAATATCCTCTGGAAATTATGCTTTGTATCCATGTATCTGATGTTATGTTTAGTCAGGCTTCTGGGGACAAAGACAAGCGACCCCCAACTGCCTCCACAGCTGAACAGCCGGGCCCCCTTTCAGGGGCACTGGTAGGGTTGACCAGATAACTGACCCGTCACCCTGTTGCTGCGGACATCCTCTGCCGCGGGGGTGGCGTCTTCCGTTATAACCCCCTCCTCTGCCTCTAGAGGGGGTTTCTCCACGTGTGTCCTGAAAGGCTCCCTCTGCTTTTCGGAACCACATTTTCCCTTCCCTAGGGCCCTTGGGGTAGGGCCGAGTAGGAGTAGAAAAATGGACTCAAACGGCAGATAAGGTCTTGCCTTCCTGCTCACACCTGGTTAAAGTTTCCTTTACTTTAGGCCCAAACAGTGATGAGCCATCGAATGGGGTGCTGATAAAGGAATACTTAAAGGGTTCCACAAAGGAACAGAGACGCATCCAGGCTTGTCTTCGGAGAGCAATGCCTGAACTAGCGGCTCTACTCAAACCATCAGCTGCAAAAGATATGAGATGCATGGACGAGTTTACAACTGAGTTTAGGGTAGCGAGCTGTGCGTTGACTTTGTCGGCCACCCCTGCAGCTATCGTACCCTGGAGAGTATCTCCTAGCTCTTTCAGATCATCTCTTTGTAGTCTCGTAAAAAGGGTTAAGTAGTTCAGTGATCACAGAGAAAAAGTCGCTGAACTAAACATGCATTTCCCATATCTATCCATGATCCTAGAATCTCTGTTAGGAGGATGGATAGATGTGGATGTTTCAGACACTTCCTTTTTGGTGGCTGCAGCTACCACCATGGCATCAACAGGCACTCCCTTGGTCAAAAATGGCTTTTCCACTGGGGCAGACATGAATTTATTTGGCTTGCGAGGGACAGGTTCCATGACCTCTGGTGACTCCCAAACCTTACGAGAGATCAGTTCCATGAGCTCGTCGTAAGGCGGAGACACCCAAGAAGTGGAAGGTTGAGACCCAAAAGCCTTCAAGAGCACGGACTCATCCTCAGTAGGGGTGTCTTGGACTGCCAATTGCCCCTCTGACTAAGGATCTCCAATATCTCTGCAAAGGAGATATCCTCAGAGGGGGGATTGAGGGGACCCTTCTGACTCATCCAAGTCCGTGTGAGATGTCAAAGACTCCTGTGGGGAGTCTAAGTGCCTCCTCTTGCACAGTCCCTTCCTGGGCACCTGCTTAGTGGGTGGGATCTTGGGAGGTCTCAGAAGAGAAGGGGACACCCCGTGGGGGTACTTGAGACTCAGGGTCTCTGCGCTTAGGGGACCGATAGACGAAGAAGCAGACAAAGGAGCTTGAGGGGAGAGGGAAGGCCGAACCGATGCTGACATTGTCTTTGGAGACAGGACTCTCCTCATAGCATCGAAGGCGCTATGGCTCCGACGAGAAGGAGTAGACGGACCCGAAAGGACTGTCCAATCCTCCTGCACCGAAACCATGGGCTCAGAGCCCGAGGTAGGGGCCAAGTTCATCCGACCCGAAACCCCGAGAGGAAGAGTCGACACCGACAAAATTGGTCTGACTATCCTCCCTGGACCCGATGGGAAAGCGTCGGCTCCTAGAGTCCTCAGTCGGCGCCGAGGATATCCGAGTAGATGGAGCCGATAAAAATAAAATTTTATCAAAACTTGCTATTTTTTTTCCTCACAAATAGTCCGAGCTAGCTGGATCAGAGATATCTCTCTTGCCGTGGCAAACTAGATCGGAGGTAAATCCAGCAGTGCATTGTGGGATAAGGGGCTTGGTATCGAGCTACTGGCAAACTTTGAGCTTTGCTATCGGCCGTGTCGGAGCCGAGGATAGTCTCGGAACCCCATCAGTGAGAATAAACGGCAAGATTTAACAACTTCACATACAATGTTTTCAGTCAGTGAACACCAATTCACAGTACACCACCTCCTCTAGCAACAGGTCTTAAACAACAGTACAGAACTTATCTCAGACAAATTATCCCTTCAAGCTCATACAGATGAAAAGAAGCAACTGATTTCAAATCCTGGGGACCTTTTATTGAATCAATCATCTAGTATGTACTGACACAAAGGTTCTCTAGCTCAGTACACATGTTCCCAGACTCACCAAAGACTGCATTATACAAGACAGTGCCACACCTATTATCTAAAAGAATAACGACATATATTTATAAAAGAGAGGCATTAAAGCAAGTTGTAGATGTTAGAGATACGTCACAATATGCATGCTACCTGCACATGCTCTGGTCTCACACCAGAGTCTAGGAAATTGGGGACAAAATAGGAGATATTGATTCTTGGGCCAAGCAGGTGGTTTTATCAGGTTGTGAAAAATTGGCTTCTAAGTCTGGAAATAGAAAACCAAGTTACATGAGGCAAGAAAAAAAGTTTGAATTGTGTGTTTAATAAAACACTGCTCCCGGCCAAAAACAAATTCATGGGTTGCTGCAACATAGCATTATTATGAGAATTATGGCTCAGCCATCTATTCCACTTGCTAGTACAAAACAACACAGACAAAATAGGTTTAACACTGTTAAATTTGTAATCCTTCCCTGTCTATATTACAATCACACTGATCAAAATTAAAGTGCCCCTTCTGCTACTGCTTTGCTTTCACGGTCCTTTCTGTAAGTGCGGCTAACCCTGTCAAAACACACAAAATAAATACCACTATCTCCCACCCAGCACCCTATAAACATCATATTTTCTGCAACTCTACAAAGAGGAATACCACCATTCTACATCTCGTAACATTATAGTAGAATGACACTGCCATATGCTTCCATTTAACTTGCTACAGGTTTTATATCCCCTGAACTCTATGCCATCCAACAAAATATTCTCACCCATAAATCTCCCAAAATGTGTCCTATTAAGATTCTAATTACTATAGCCTCACAAACACCACTCAATATCCATAATATTAAGAAGCAGCAACCTTCATGTCATTGAAGACTAGAGACCAAAGTAACAACCCATCTTAACCAGGCAAAATATAGTGATGTCCTATATCACTGTTTCCTAAATATAAGGGATGCCTCATCCAGGGCAGCCAGACACTCGGCCAGTGTACTTTAGATTAAAAGATCTTGCTTGCATCGTACATCACATTTATGTTCCTCACACAGAACATAGGGCATAAAAGAGAGACCTGCATGGATGCAGCTACCCAAAACTTCTTTTGCCGCCAGTGTGCCAGTTCGAACACCGTTGTTACCAGTTGGTTTTGAGGTTTGTTTGTTTTTTTGCAACACCAGATAAGTGCTCCATTGGGGTTATTTTTAGTTTTGTTTCTTTACATTTTTGATCTTGTACTTCATCACTGCTTAGCAGCTCATGTAATCCAAGCAGGGAAAATGTCAGTGTGGGAGACGGAATTCTTATAAGGATAGTCACAAACAGTGTATTTTTTGTTTGGGTGCTTCCCATGACCATACCTCTTGTAGTATCTGTAAGGCAATTGTGCCTAAGACACTCAGAAGCCGTTTGTCTTCTCTGGTAAATTATTTGGAAAAAAAGGCTTAGGCAGTTGGCCCAAAGTACTATGGTGGAATCCCGTAACCCCAAGATACTCACACTAGGTAAGAAGGTGGTCCATTAGTGTCTGCTGGATTTTTTATCTGTCCAGCTTCCACCAAACTTCCCTCTAGAAGCAGGGGATAGCTCTGTAGGTCATTTGGTGTTTACATCGGATTCCTCTGCCGCAACCCTGCCAGAGGCCAGGCTGGAACAGTCTTTTCGCACGTCCCCTGAGGCTTTACAGACATCTGCTCTGGATGTCGAAGGGAAACCACAGCTACTCATCTCAGAGTTCTAGAGGGATTCTGCTGATCTTGGTCAAGGAGGTTGCCCCAGATTCCCTTCTCGAATCTCATCATGGGTCAGAGGCTCCGGTATTTGTTGGAGCCAATGTTCCGTCTAAGAAAAAACAAAAGCTGAAGCATGTTTCCGTTTCTCCTAAGAACCCTCAAAGGGAATGGCAGTAGTTTACTCGGTGCTTGTTCTTGGTTCTAATGGCCCCGATGCCTCCTTCAAGGGGTTTCAGTCCCTGCTCCTCCTCGGACCTCAACCCCCTTCTAAATGTTTCAGGGAACCAGATTCTTCAGATGAGGATTCCCCGTCTGGTGAGGGATCTTTGTCCTATTCTTCTCAGATGCCTTCACCTTTGGCTTGCTATTCAAATTACGAGGAGTCTGTTAACCCCAAGTCTACTTTTGAGGAATTGTCCTTTGGGGGCACAATTGCTAAGATGATGGAATTCTTTAAGTGGGATTCTTTTTAAGTGTCAGATATTCAGAGAAGATATTGAGTTGTTTCAGATAGATACTCCTAAACCTTTGGCAGCTTCTCCTGTGTTGGCTGCCTTGTTAGATATTTTCATTGCTGCTTACCACTCTCCTGATACTCAAGCTACTGCTCCTAAGAAACCTGACAGGAACCTTACAGAACTAGAGGCTTGTATTTTTATTTAAATGTTCCTTCTGCTAATCCTGCTATGGTGTCAGTCTCTTCTGACAAGTCTTCTAAACTGTTGCCTTCAGATAAGGATAGCAGGGCAATGGAAAGGATTAGCAAGAAGGTTTACACCGCTTCTGCTTTGGCCTTTAGTGCTATCATCAGATCCACATGACCAGGTATACTCAGGCCTTGATAGCTCAGGCTAGTTAGGTTCTCTCTATCCTTCCCGATTCTGATGGCAAATCCTCTGCCTTACCTTTTTTGGGTTCTGCTTCTCAAGTGGCTTGCCACTATCAAGTGTAGCTATGATCCTGCTGGCATTTCTTCTAGGGCTGCAGCTTTTGGGTCCATCATGCAGTGTTATTCTTGGCTTTGTCTCCAGTCTATTCCTGAGGATAAAGGCCAAGTTGTCGGATGCTCCTTTGGAAAATACTCATCTTTTTGGGTCTGCTGCTGCTGACTTGTTTAAGTCTCTTCAAGAGAAGCACAAAACCATGAAAGACCTTAAACATATTTCTGTCTCTCCTAGCCTTAAGTTCCAGTGGAATTATCATCCTAGGTCTGCTTTTGTTCGAGGTAACCCTGCCTGGCCTCTAAGAGCATGAAGGGTGGGAGGCAGCCCTCCCCCCTCCTCTGCCATAGCTTTTCAGATTGCTGTGGCCTACAAACCTCCTTTATCCGATAAGCTGGTTTCTCTGACATTGCCCCTCCACTGCCTTTAGTACAGGTTCCTTTGTCCCTTCAGCTGTCCCTTTAGTACAGGTTCTTTTCTCCCTTCAGCTATCCCTTTGTCTTCCACACTGGCATCTCATCACTTCAGACTTTTGGGTTCCATCATCTATCAGGGTTACTTCATGGTACGGAAGTCTCTCCGTCCTTTTTCAGGGATTCCCCAACCTCCTCTAGAGCAACATTCTAATTTCTCGAAGGTTCTACAGTCCCTTTTGAAACAAGGGACCATTCAACCTGTCCCCTCTTCCCAGGTGTCCCTGGATCTGAAAAGATGCTTACCTTCATATTCCTATTGACCTTGTCTTTAGGAAGCTTTTACATTTCTCTGCATCTTCCTCTCATTTACAATTCTCCACTTTGAGCTTTAGCCTCTCTACTACCCCAAGGGTATTCACAAAATACCTAGCTCCTTGGAGCGTACAGAAAGCAGTCAAAGGCAGATTTTTTCCTTATCTAGATGTCCTGTTGTGTCAGGTGCCTTCTTCCCAGTCGACTGTTGCAGGATCTGCAGTTCACCATCTCTTCTTCGAAGTCTGGGATTTGCTATCTACTTACAAAAGTCTGGCCTGACTCCCTCTCAGGGTCACGTACATTTAAGTTGCAGACTTCAGACGGTGCCTATGTTGGCCTCTCTTCCACCTCCAAAGGTTTTGTCATAGACAGCCTACTTTTAGTCTCTTCTTCCCCTGATGGCCATGCCAGCCAGGGAATTTCTTTAGGCCCTGAGATTCATGACCTCCTACTCTGATGTATCCTCTTGCCAGACTACACATGCGGACACTTCAATAGTACTTCAAGTCAGTTTGGCTGAAGTCTCATCCCCCTCTAACTTTCAGAGTTCCTTTCCTTCCCTCTCTCAGGAAAGAATTTGAGTGGTGGATTTGTTAGTTTGCTCTCAACCCAGGCTGCCCCTTTCACTCTCCATTTTTAGGAGCTTTTCACAGATGCCTCGGACATGGGGTGGGAGGAATATCTGGGTCAACTGAAAGTTCAGGGTCTTTGGCCTCCCCATCAGCATTCAGACCATATCAACATCAAAGAGATGAGGGCTCCGATTCTGACCCTTCAGGCTTTTCACCCGTTGTTCTCTCCAAGCCCCTTGAAGGTGTACACAGACAACACTATCGTGACGTATTGTGAACAAGCAAGGGGGCATGAAATCTTACCTATTCTGCAGGATGGCACTTCAGGCTTGAGAAGTGGCCGTCAGTTATCAGTTAACTCTTCAAGCTGTGTACATTCCATCAGAGCAAAACTTTGTGGTAGATGCTCTGAGGAGGTCCAAAACACGAGCTCACAAATGGATGCTTCACAAAGATGGCTTTTTGGACATTGTCCATCAATGGGGTATTCCTTAGGTAGATCTTTTTGTCTCTCATCTGAACAGACAACTTCTCTTCTGTTCCAGAGAGCCATGTCATCTGGCCTGAAAGACTGATACTCCATTATTTCCATGGAAGAGGGGGTGTCTTTATGCCTTCCCTATTTCCATGGAAGAGGGGGTTTCTTTATGCCTTCCCTACTCTTCTACGAGTCCTGCAGAAAATTCAGATGGACTCCCAAAAATCTTGCTAGTGACTCCCTTTTGGCCACAACAGCACTGGTTCCCCCCTGAATGCATCTGGCTAGGGGCAATAACCACAAGTTACATCACCAGTTGGCTCTTCTCACACAAGACAAGGGGTCTCTCATCTATCCCCACTTCTCCACTCTGCAACTGACATTGTGGGTGATAGGGTTTCGATTCCTTTCCGGCACCTCTTTTCTGAGAACACGCTCCAGGTTTTACAAGAGGCAAGGAAGTCCTCAACCAGAAAATCTTGTATGTTGAAATGGAAGAGATTTTCAGTCTAGTGCCATGGTAGTAAGTAGGACCCTTTTTCAGTGGGGGTCCCTTTGGTCCTGTCTTATTTGTGTGAGTTGTTCCAGTGCTTGGCCTATTCTTCCATGAAGGCCCATTTGTCAGCCATTTCTGTATGTTTGGCCTTGTCTCCTCCTTTGACTTCTCGATTTGAGGTCAAACAATTTCTGAAATAGCATCCTGCATATTAGGCCTCCAAGAAAGCCTATTCCTTCTCCTTAGCGCCTTAATTATGTTTTGGGGAAACTGACTCAAGCTCCTTTTCAGCCTGCAGATTCTCCGGCAGACACTGTTTCTTTGCAGCATTGTAGCTGGAAGAATGGTTTGTTGCTGGCTCTTACTTCTGCTCGGAGGGTTTCTGAGCTCCACGCCCTTATGGCCATTCTTCCTTTTTTGTTTTTTTCACAGGGACAGGGTACAACTTTGTACAACTCCTTTTATGCCCAAGGTGGTGAATGAATTGTCCTTAAATCAGATGATACAGCTCCCATCCTTTTTCGCCTCTCCTCAGTCTGCTACCGAGATGATCCTGCATACCTTGGATGTGCCCAGACAGCTCAGGTACTATTTGGATAAAACTAAGACTGTTCGTAAGTCTGATCAGCTTTTTGTTTCCTTTCATTCCAGGTTTTTGGGTTTGGTCATTTTTAAGAAAATCATCTCCTCCTGAATTTCTAAGGCCATTTCTTTTTGTTATTCTTTTCTAGGCAAGTCCATCTGCTTCTGTTAACAGCTCATTCTACTCAGGCTCTTGCCTCTTCTGATGCCTTCTTCAAGGGACTGGATACCACTTCTATGCTTGAGGCTGCTACTTGGTCTTCACTGCATTATAAGTTGGATATGGTTTCCAGGGCCAGAGTAGGGTTTGTTGAAACCATTTTATGTAGGTTTGTTGAGGGCTGCTCTCAGCCTTCCACCTCCCATTCTGTTTCTTGAGCTTTTTTACTCTCCCTTACATTAAGAATACTGCAACAATGATACAGAAGGAAATAGAAGAGTTGTGTAAAATCCTACCATAACAGTAGATGTTCTTCTCTTGACTGTTGCAATATTTGCTCCCTCCCTCCAACCCCCTCTCGTTTCTTCTACACTTTTTCCTTCCGGTTGTGCATGGAATCCTTTGTCCTATGACACTTGTTCTCTACTGTGGCAAGTTAGTTCTGGATAGTTGTGTCAGTGTCTCTTTTATGCCCTACATTCTATATAGGGAGCATAAATGCTAAGTATGACGCAAACAAGATCTTTTAATCTAACGTACACTGGCCGAGCATCGGGCTGCCTGGAATGTGACATCCCCTTATAATACTGATACAGTGAAGAGAAGGGTTAAGATTTTACACAACTGTACTTTACTCCACCTCTTGACCCTATAAGCTACCAACTTAAAGACAGTGATCCTATACGACCAGGTCAAAAAATATGAAACTAGTACGAATGTCCTTATAATCTGGGCTATATCACTCCCTCCAAAATAAAACCACAAATTTGTCATTTTCAATATCAAATTGTTGGCTACCATATGAAGACTACAATTTGTATGTGGAGGTCTCCCCTGCCAAAATCATTTGAAGTCCTCAGAAAAAAATCCAAGTGCAAATCTTAACACTACTCACTTTCTGAAAGAAATGTAGGTTAAAAACTTGAAGGCTGGTATATAACCTTACTATATAGTCACACACTATCATTATCATACCTCTTAGCCTACAGACATTGAAAATAGGAACAAATGTCAGTGGAAAATAGGGAATCCAACCAAAACAATGGACATCTAATTAGCATAAAATCTGAATACTGCACCAAATAAACACACAGCTCCTTCTTTACAAATGTGTTGAGTTTGCTGAGATCCAAGATGGGCCTCCAGTCCCCTGTCTTCTTTGAAACTAAAAAGAATCTTTAGTAAGTTCCGGATCCTATCTGGTCTGCTGGGACTGGCTGGATGACTCTTTTTCCTGCAGCCTCTGGATTTCTATGGCTGCTTGATCCCAGAGACTGTGTGGAATGTCTGGGATTTTCTTCCAAACAGGTAGGGTTTCTAAGAATGGGATGATGTAACCTCTGGTAACGATACTTTGTACCAAAGAATCTCTTGCAATTCCTAGCCAGGCATCCGGACACAAAGTCAAGCGACCCCCAACTGCATCCAGAGTAGGACAGCCGGGCCTCCTTTCAGGAACGTTGATAGGGCTTACCAAGTAACTGACCCTAGTCACCCTGGTTCTGCGGACCCCTTCTGCTGCCGGGGTGGCATCTTCCATTATTACCCCCTCCTCTGCCCCTGGAGGGGGGTTCACCTACGTGTGTTCTGGAAAGCTCCTTGGGACTTCCAAAACCACATTTTTCCATCTTTCTGCCCTTTGGGGTATGGTCTGCTAGAGGTGGAAAAATGGACTCCTACGGCAGATAGAGTATTTCCTTCTTGCTCACATCTAGTGAGAGTCTCCTTGACTTTGGGCCCAAAAAGAGATGAGCCATCGAATGGGGTGTTGACAAAAAAAAAAGACTTGAAGGCTTCCGCAAAGGAGCATAAGAGCATCCAGGAATGTGAGCTATTGCTGAACCTGCTGCCTGATTCGAACCATCGACTGCATAGGAAATGGGCCGTATGGACGAGTTAACTATGGAATTAAGGATATTAAGCTGGGTTGTCACCTTCTCAGAAACACCTCCATCTGTACTACCCTGCAGAGTATCTCAGAGCTCTTTTAGGAGAGCTCTCTGAAGACAGGTAAAACTAGTCAAGTAGTTAAGAGATCGCATAGCAAAGGTCGCAGAACCAAAGATGCGTTTCCCGTACCTGTCCATCGTCCTGGAATCCCTATTAGGAGGATGGACAGTAGAAGAGGTTTCGGACATCTCTTTCTTGGTGGCCACCACCACCATGGCATTAACCGGAACTCCCTTTGTGAGAAGGTGATAAACTTGTTGGGCCTACGAGGGACTCCCACACCCTTTGAGCAACCAATATCATTAGTTCGAAGGGCAGAGTCACCCAGGAGGTGGAAGGTTGAGACCCAAAGGCCTTCAGGAGCACCAACTCATCCTCAGTAGAGCTAATGGACTGCCAGTCACCCCTCTGCTTAAGGACTTCCAGGATATCAGCAAAGGAGATATCCTCCAAGGGGGACCGTGGGGACCCTTCTGACTCCTTTAAGTCGGTGTCTGATGTCAAAGACTCCTGTGGTGAAGCCAAGTGCCTCCTCTTACAAAGTTTCTTCCTGGGAACCTCATCAGTGGGAGATTCTGCTGAGGTCTCAGTAGAGCAAGGGTCACCCAATGGGGTTACCGGAGGCTCTGGGTCTCGACGCTTCACAGGGACCTGCGATGTAGAGGTATAAATCGGCACTTTAGGGGAGGAGGAGGGCCCTGATGATGTCTGCGTCTTGGACGACATAACCCTCCTCATAGCATCGAAGGCACCACTGCTCCGACCCAAGGAAGCCGCCGGTTCCGAAGAAGACGGCAACTCCCCGGCGCCGAGACAATGGGCTCCAAAAGCCAGAGGACGGAGCCGAGCTCATCCGCGCCGACACTCCAAGAGGAAGGGTCAGAACCGACGCATCAGTTCGACCCCCCCCCCCCCGGAGCCGACCAGAGAGTGTCGGCTCCCAGACACTTCCAACGGTACCAAAAAAGTCAGGGTTGAGGGAGCCGACAGCACTGGAACAGCCCTCGGCTCCGAAGACTCCACAATCATCAGATCCCTCCTCCCCTGGTTCCGAAGGCCCGGCCCGGAGGAGGAGCAGTCACAGCAGGTGCAATCGTCTTTGGCTCCAAAACCTGTTGGGTCGAAGCCGATAATTTAGCCAGTGCCAGTTTCTCGAGAAGCCTCTGCAACACCTGGTCCACATCCAGATCAGAGAGGGTTCTCGAGGAACGAGTCGAAGGAACTGAAGAAGCCACCGATTGAAGAATGGGAGACCTTAATGCCTCGGAGACCAGCTCCAAAACTGGGGACTGGCTCGGTGCACGGCTCCGAAGACTGCAGAACCGGCAACTGCACCTTCACTAAGGGATAGGACACTTGTTAAATAACTAAAGCATGGCCAAAGGCCTAAGAGCAGCCGCTCTTAAAAGAGATGAAAAACTCGTCAGCAGAAAGAAAACTGAGCTAAACAAAGGCTAACCAACTCAACAAAGCAGTCTAATTAGAAAAACTGGAAAAACTAGCTAAATTGGTAGAATAAGTACAAACAATCTCCACTATACTTGCCCAAGCTCTCCAACGACCTCCAATCTGTTGCAGTGGCAAACTAGATCTAAGGTAGGACAGCGAGCATCATGGGATAGGGACCTGGCCTCGAGCTACTCGGAGATCTTCAGCTAGCCAAAAAAAGGAAGTCAAGCTGGTGGTCCCCTGCCATAAACAAACTTTACAACAAAAGGAAGAAACTGTTGCAGAAAAAAGGAAAATCCCAGGATGCAAAAAACTCCCTTACCAGCCTCAGTAAGAAGCTGAGATCCCTCATAAAATCCTCCAAAGCTAGTTACGAAAATAAAATTGCCAAAGATTCCAAAGACAACCACAAGGCATTCTATAACTATGTCAAGAATCTAAATGGCAATGCTCAGATCTACTCTGAGCTACAACAGAATAGCATTAAATATACTGATCCCAAGGATATTGCCAATATCCTGGTAGATCAATTCAGTGCCAACTTCACCCCCCCCCTCTCACCCGCTAAACGGTCCATCTCAATACTAAAAGATTGCCAACTTCCGGTAATAATGGCCACACACACAAAGAACACACTCTCCAAAGCTAAGAATACAGCATCCATGGGACCAGATGACATCCCAGGCTGTGTACTGCATGAACTACAAAATGAACTGGCACCTCACCTAAGTGCCATGTTTAATCATAGCCTCACCTCAGGCTTAGTGCCCACTGAGTGGCGCACAGCTACAGTTATCCCACTCCACAAGGGGGATCCACCTTGGATCCCGGGAACTACCGCCCCATCAGTCTGACAAACCTGATCTGCAAGACCATGGAACGTATTATCATGGAACTTATAAGTAAAGACATTGGCAACCTTCAAACACTGGACCCCACCCAGTTTGGGTTCGTGAAGGGCCGATTTTTGTCTCCTGAACCTGACTGATTACAATCTTCTAATCAGTCTCCAGAGCCGTGGATGAGGGTAAGGTGGTCCACACAGCCTATCTGGACCTCGCCAAGGCCTTTGTCACAATCCCCCACTCTGGAATCATAAATAGACTTGCTAAGCTGGGCATTAATCCCCAAGTCACTCAATGGGTTGCCAACTGGCTTACTGACAGAACCCACACTGTAAAAGTAGCAGACTCCAAATCCAGCTCCAGACAAGTGACAAGTGGAGTACCTCAGGGTTCAGTCCTGGGACCGCTCTTGTTTGGCATCTACTTCTCTGAAGTACAGGCCAAAACTAAAGGATTCTGGCTAACAAAGTTTGCAGATGACTGCAAACTGGGAGCCATTATTGAATCCCCAAATTATGTGGATACTCTACAAAAGGGCCTTACAGAAACAGCTGCTTGGTGCCAGAGGCATGGGCTCAAGCTCAATGCCAAGAAACATATAGTTATCCCCTTTGGGATAAAACATGTATTACCACATAGGTGGCAGTACACTAAACACGGAAAGTGTGATAAGAGACTTAAGGACACAGGTGGACAGTGGTCTTATCTTCAATAACCACATCGTCACAACAGTCAGGAAATCCTTATATGTGGCACACCTCATCACCAAGGGCTTTTCATCCAGAAAAAAGGAGGTCATTGTCCCACTGTACTCATCCCTCATTAGACCCATTATAGAATACAACACCCCATTTGGCATGTACCTCTCAAGTCATCTGCAATAACTGGAAAGGCCGTAGAAATACCTCACTAAAAGAATCAAAGGCCTAAAGCAGATGCCCTATGCTGACCTCCTTAAAAAACTCCAGCTATACTCTGTCACATATAGTCTACTCAGAGGCGATCTCTGCTTAGCATACAAGGCCATGTCAAACCCAGTGCTGTTGGGCATGCTACACTTGAAATTCCAGTCCCTCAGAGCCACACGCTCCAGGGATCTAAACCTTGTCTTCACAATAAACAAAGCATGCTGGAGGGATAGGTTCTTGACCCAGAGATTCCTCAGACTCTGGAATAGACTGCCCATACATGTCAAGCCTCATTGGTCCTCTTCAAAAGGAACCTTGACGATCGGATGGGAGAAAGGAAATTCACCCCGGGGATCATGTCAGTCGCCCTGCTAGACAGGGGTCCAGGGAAGTAAATAGTGTGGGAAGAAATAGCCAGGGAATTGTTATGGCTAGGCTTGTATAGGACCTAGGGCCGACAGCCTAGTACCAACCTATGAACCTAGTAAAGCAGCAGGCACGGAGCCGAACCCATGTGTAAGAATGAACGGCAAGATTGAACAACTTCACATTAACAGCTTCCGAATGCAATATTTGACACTAATGAAGAAGGTCAGAGTACCTTATTTGCCACATGTGACTGTTTAGTCCTCCAGAAGCCAAATGGCTGGGGGAAGGAGGTTGGGATGTGGGATTTAAGAATTAAGGCGACATGGATAACACACATGGAACATTATGGTGAGTACATAACTTCTTAATGTGACGTTGTCCTAGCTCGCCTTCATTCATCACCGGTTGGGACAGCATCCCTAGCACACCATATTTCTTGGGCGGCTCACGGGAGAATATTCTTCAGAACAGTGGACCCAAAGGAGGCCCTGTTCCTGGAGGCCAAATCCACTTTGTAATGAGTGATAAAAGGTATGAGGCCTTGCCCATGTTGCAGCAGCACAAATGGTATCAATTGGTAGTCTACCATGAAAAGCAGAAGCTGCAGCTATAGCTCTCGCAGACTGACTCTTGACTTTACAGGGACGATCTTTGTTAGATTTGTATATAAAGGTAATACAATCCGATAGCAATTTTGAAAATGTGATCTTAGAGACAATACCACCTTTATTAGCTTCCAAAAATTTAACAAATAATTGTTCAGATTTTCTGAAGTCCTTTGTCCTATGCAAGTAGAAACGTAATTGTCGGTGTACATCTAGTTGGTGTAACATATATTCTGCCTTGTTGCCATAGATGGTAGTTCTATGGACTGATTTAAATTAGACTGTGAGCATACTTTCGGGTAGGAAGGATGGGTTCTTTCAAAAGGGATACTCTGTCTTTGTGGAAAAGCATGTAGGGAGGCTTTATCGATAAAGCTTGCAGCTCTGAAACCCTTCTCGCAGAAGTGATGGCAATCAAAAAAATAGTTTTCCATGCCAAGAACTTTAGATCACAGGATGTTGCAAGTTCAAAGGGACAAACAGGACAAAACAAAGTTTAGGTCTCATGGTGGTTGTGGGATCTCAATGGGTGGTCTTAGCAAAATAGTGCCCTTCAGGAAGGCTTTGCATAGTCTGTGAGACATCAGATTTGGGGTTAAATCACTTATATGAAAATTAGATATCGCTGCTAACTGGATACGAATGGTAGCTGCAGCTGCACCTTTATGAAATAGCTTCATTAGAAATTCAATAGAGCCTACAGGAGCAGAAAAGGGATCAATATGATTACTTAATGCCCAGGAAGAAAATCTTTTCCATTTGTTCATGTAATGTTTTCGCGATGAAACCGAATGAAATGAGATCAAGATATTTTTGACAGAAGGGGAAAGGTTAGGTAGCCTGGCTATGTTTGGAATCAGAGCAGCCAAGTTGTCAATTTGAGGGTCTGTAGAGAGGGGTGGAACATGTCAGACACGAGTCAGGTCTGGAACTGGGTCCAGAAAACATGCCTTCTGGAGAGGAGGCCAAAGGAAGGGGAACCAAATTTGACAAGGCCAGTATGGGGCAAGTAGGATCAGATTGCTTTCCAATGAGCTGGCTTTCTGAAGAAGTTTGCATATCAAGGGAAAGGGGGGGGCAGAGAGGAGGAGACCAAGGTTCGTGTACAAGTGCATCCCTTGGTGGCTCCCCCGGAGGGGGGATTAGGGCAAAATAGCTGCTGCATTTGGCATTCATGGATGTGGAAAAAAGTCGCAACAAGGCTGGCCCCATTTGCAGAAAATCACCTCCGCTACTTCTTGTTTTAGGGACCACTTGTGAGGCATCAGAATCGCTCTGCTGAATTTGTCTGCCATCATGCTAGGATTTCCCTGGGATGTGCGCTGCTATCGGAAAGCGATGGGAGGAGGAGGTCGCCCACTGCCATACTCTTAGAGCCTCTCGACAAAGGGGGTAGGATTTGGTTCCTCCTTGTTTATGTACCAAACAACTGACATGTTGTCTGTCTGGACTGCAATAGTCCCCAGCGGAAAAGAGTCCTGAAGTGCCTGCAATGCCAAGAGCACCACTCTCATCTCTAGGATATTGATGTGCAAATGGGCCTCATGTTACTGCCAAGTGGCTTGGACTGTCTTGCCCAGATAATGCCACCCCACCCTATCTGGGAAGCATCCGTGGTTACTGTGGCTAAAGGTTGTGGGAGGGCAAAAGGGACAACCTGATGTCACGTGAGTGGACTGAAGTCACTAGTAAAGGTCCTTCTTGCAGTAGAATTATCAGAATCTGGTGAGACATGGGTATTTCCAGCAACGACCATTGGGTGAACAGTAGACACTGCAGAATTCTCATATGCATGCATGCTAATGGAACTAAGTTTATTGCTGTTACCATGGTTCCCAAGGCTTTCAGAACTATTCTCGCCTGTACCCTTTTCTTAGAAAGAAGATTTAAGACCTGATGTCGCAGAATTGAAAGTCTTTCTGGATGAAGTTTTACTGTCATCTTTGTCGTGTCTAGATCTGCCCCTATAAAGATGATTTGTTGAGATGGCAACAAGGCAGACTTTTCATAATTTATCACGATTCCTAGGTGAAAGCAGAGAAGTAATGTGGTGTAGTAGATGCTTGGTGGTGGCGGTTAGGAGCCAGTCGTCAAGATACGGAAACACTCTGAATCCTTGACATCTCAAGTGAGCCATGACCACTGCCATACACTTGGTGAACACGCTAGGGGTTGTAGTGAGACCAAAGGGCACAGCTTAAAACTGATAGCGACTGGCTCCCAGCCGAAAGTGCAGATGACTCCTGGATGGCCTGTCCATTTTTATATGGTAGTACGCATCCTGGAGGTCTACAGAGCACATCTAATTGTCTTTTCCCAGAAAGGGGAATACTGACTGCAGTGTTACCATCCGGAACTTTGTTTTTCTTACTAATTTGTTTAATATGGTGAGATCCAGTATGGGTCTCCAGTGCCCTGTTTTCTTTGGTACTAAAAAAAACCTTGAGTACGTTCTGGATCCTATCTGGTCTGCAGGGACTGTTTGGATGACTCTTTTGTCTAGCAACTTTTGAATTTCTAGAGTTGCCTGTTCCCTTTGACTGGAAAGTCTGGGATGTTCTTAATGTTCGGGATGGGGAAGGTAAAGGGTACAGAGTAGCCTCTAGATACGATGCTTTGTACCCACTTGTCTTTTATTTCTAGTCAGGCTTCTGGGTACAAAGATAAGTGACTCCAGTCTACCTCCAGAGATGGACAGATGGGTCTCCCTTCAGGAGCGCTGAAAAAGCCAACCACAGAATGAATCCCTGTCTCCCTGATTTTGCAGACCCCCTTTGCCAAGTGGACAGTCTCTCCCATTACTGCTTTCCCCTCTGCCCCTGGGGGAAAGTCACCACGTGCATCCTGAAAAGCTCTCTGGGATTTTCAGAACCACATCTTCCCTTTTGACCTTTTGGGTAAGGTCTAGAAGGTAGTAAAAAACAGACTCCTATGGCAGAGAGTTTTTCCTTCTTGCTCGCACCTGGTGAGTGTGTCCTTAACTTTTAGCCCAAAGAGTCATCGAAGGGGGCATTAACAAAGGTGGACTTAAAAGGCTCCGCAAAGTCACACAAGCACATCCAGGAATGTCTCCTCAGGAAAATTCCTGAACTCGCTGCCCTGTTTAATATATTTGCTGTGTAAGAAATAAGCCTCATGGAGGAGTTAACCACAGTGTTTAAGATGGAGAGCTGAGAGGAAACCTTATCTGAAACCTCTGCACTTACTGAACCTTGTAGAGTATCTCCTAGTTCTTTCAGGAGATCTCTCTGCAACCTAGTAAAAGGAGTTAGACAACTCAGCGAACTGAGTGCAAATGTCGCTGAAGAGAACATGCGCTTCCCATATCTGTCCATTGTATGAGACTCCTTGTTCATTGGATGGACAGACAAGGATGTCTCTGGAAGTTCCTTTTTGGTGGCTGCCGCCACCACCATAGCATCTATTGGGACACCTTTAGTAAGAAACTTGTTGTCCGAAGGTGCAGAAATGAACTTATCTGCCCTCTGAGGAACAGGTTCCTCTGAGCCTGGAATCTCCCACACATTTCAACTAACTACATTTATGAGTTTGTCAAAAGGTGGAGACACCGCAGAGGTAGAAGGGCGAGACCCGAAAGCCTCCTCAGAAGGGTTGATGGACTTCCAGCCACCTCTACACTTTAGGATTTCTAGGATGTCTGCGACGAAGACATGTTCAGAGGGGGATTGTCGGGACCCTTCTGATTAGAGGTCCATATCCAAAGTGATGGACTCCTCTGGGGTGTCTAAATGCTTCCTCTTGCATAATCTTTCGAGGGACTACTTCAGGAGGGTATTAGAGAGGATTCGGAAGAGAGGGCTTCATGCAATTGGGCATCCTGAAGCTTTGGGTCTCCACTTCTGTGTGGATGTGATGGTACAGAGACGGACACTGACGCCTTTGGAAGAAGAATGCCTGTAGCTAGGAGTTGAGCTGTCAGTGGTAACAGCACTCTCCTCATCACTTCGAATGCCTCCCACCCCTGACCCAAGGAAGCTCCTGACTCCAAAGAACCAGAAGGCATCCCCGGATCCAAGGAGGTTGGCTCCAAGGCCAATGTAGGAGCAGAGCTCACCTTTGCCTAAGCCCCGAGAGGCAAGTTTGGATCAGACAACTGTCTGACCAGAATCTCGTTCCCGGATCTGACCGGACAGCATCGGCTCTCAGACCCCTCGAGTTCAAATGGAACAGAGGATGTCGAAGCAGTAGCCAGGCTCGAAGATCCTGGTGCAGGTCTCGGGTCTGATGGTTCCACTACAACCAGATCAAGACACTGTAGCTACAAGGTCCCGGACTTGATCGGAGGAAGAATCGATGGAGAGGGTGTAGTCTTAGTCGTCTCTGAATCCCTCTGGGCTGGAGTTGACAGTAGTTTGGCCAGTGCTGGTGTCTTCAGAAGTCTGCTCACCACACAATCCACATCATCACGGGAAAGGCTTCTGGATGATCAAGAGGAGGGAGTAGGAGACCTGCCTCACTGCAGCAATGGAGATCTCAGGGTTGGGGAGACCGCTTCCAGTTCCTGGGACCGGCTCCGTATCTGAAACTCCATTGGAGAAGGAAGGTTTTTCGGGCTCAACGAAGACTCTTTAGCCAATTTCTTTGTCAGCTCTGAATGAGTAGAAGAAGTAGATGACCCCCTCCCCCAAACTTCTCTGTTCTGGAAGATGGGGATTTTGGTAATTTCAGCATACTCTGATCCTCTTCAATTGCCTCTGTGAAGGGAGTCTTTAGTAACCCTCTCAAAATTAACTTATTTTTCCTTTCCAACAACACTCTGCTACTGAATGCATGGCAAATGGCAGATGGATTCCTACAGATGGACTGTGCCAAGACAGTACACACAAACTGTGTGGCCATCAGTTAAAGACATTGTTTGATTACATTTAACACACGTTTTGAACCCCGAAGGTTTGGATTCTTTACAATCCTTAGACACTGTAATATCAATGGTAACCAACAACAATTAAACCAAGAAAAATTACTACAATTAACAAAATACATTTTTTTTTTTTTTTGCAACAAACACCTAAGCAGTGGAAGTTAACTAGAAAAATGAAGGTAGTTTTTAGAGAAAACGAATCTGCTTACTGAGAGAAAGGGTAGGAAGGGAAGAAAGTCCTCAAATTTAAACGGGCCAACGGTAGCTCTCCAACTAAAACGAGCTTACCAGTGAAAAGCATTAACCAGATATATATTAAATTTTAAAGCTCTCTAACTTAAACAAGCTTATTTCAAACATAAAGAGAAAGTTAATAGGATAGGGAAGAGGTAAAATGGCCTAGAAAGAAAATGACGGCCAATCTCAACAACAACCAAACACACTAAGTTAAGAATTACGTACTAAATACTCTAAATCTTTATCCAGTTCACAAGACACAATTATTTCAAAATATTAGAAGAAAAAAATATAGACTTAGCCACAGCCAAGATGGAGAGCACCCGATCTGGTTAGCAGCAAACGAGATCAGAGGAGCTTTCCTAGGGCATGATGGGATAAGGGGATACAGCCATGAGCCACCAGTGGAAGACCACGAGCTTTTGTATATGGCCGAGTTGGAACAGAGGATCGGTTCCGAACCCAACCAGTGAAGAATGAAGGCGAGAAAGGACATCACCACATCTGTAGTTTCTGGTTGCTTGAGAGTTGCTATTAAAAACAGGCCTGACTAATATGACTTGTTCTTAGGTTGGGGAGAGAGGGAATTTATTCCCATCTCCCTTTTTAAAGCTCAAACTCTAAAAATGTAAGGTATGTTTCTTGGGGGGGGGGGGACTAAGTGCAACACACGAAAACTGTACTGTATTTCTTACAATTTTTTTTTTCTGGTTGCTTGACAGTTCTGCTTAACTGGCAGTTTATTGTACCTTCAAAAATAGGGACATCCTGAACCAGGTCTGAAAATAAAAACAGTCCTCAAAAATAGAGAAGTTGACAGGTCTACATATTGTACTGCTTTCAACACAAATGTATCATTTATGCAAACTTATTTTGTTGAGAAGAATGACTTCCATGAAGCTATAAACTCATGCCTTGACACGAAGACATACCAAACCTAAACTACCTAATGCATTGAGTAGTAGGTTTCTGTGCTAAATGCATCACTAGGAGATTTTTACTTCCTAGAAAGACAAGCTCTTAACTAGGTATTACAAAATGGACCACCTTACATTAAAACATTAACATAATGATGTAGCAGTAAAACACAAAGAAGCCGCTCTTCCAAAGTCAGTCAGTTGGCTTTGTTTACAGAAAATGCTTTGCATGTGTATGCATACCATTGCGCAGTATCCACCATATCATTACTTTACGGATGTAGTTAAAAACAGAGTAAACAATGAAATCAATGCACATTACAATCTTCATTTTGTCAAAATAGTTTCCAGTTAACACAATGGAAATAAGTAGGAAGGAAATTAAATTAAAAAAAAAATGCTTTGGAAAGTGAGCAGTACTCTAATATAATCAATGTAGCACTTAAAACTCCAACTTCTAAGACATCCAGGTTCCCATAAGAGGAACAGGGAAAAGAAATCACAGTAACTAGCTCTATCGCTTAAAAGTAAATGCACATATAGAGCAAAATTAGCACTACACTCCAAGACTTCTTTTCAAACAGCTACGTAAAATCCACCTGCACAATAACTGACATTTTACAGTATGGACACTTATTTGGCCATATTTTGTGGACAAAATATTAAAAAGCTTATGAGAAACAACTCCACATCAGCTGTGTGTCTGCTCTTTCTAAGCATCTGTGGTGAACTAAAAATCTCTGGTAAAAAAGGTAATACGATAAAAGTTGTGTAACTTGACAACATGGCATTTTTCAGCCATGTGACCCTTCCTTTCAAAAAGGGATTCAAGTTGTATACCTAATAAAATTAGTGTTAGCAAGCATACACTCTCCGAACATGCAGCAAAATGCTAGTGTGTGCCTAATGACAACTGTATCTGCTAACTTTTGTTCCCTTTTAACACTTTTAGCCTTACTACTGTCTCAAACAAACTGTATAATTTGGTGTAAAAAACAGATCTAGGACTCTTGAATGAAAGCACTTTTAACCAAAACTAAAACGGCCGAACACACTTTAGCGAAAGTGCTTTTCACCGAAAAAGCACCTTTGCTAAAGTGTGCAAAAAAAAAAACACAGAACTCACGTTTACACAGGGGGGCAAGACCCCCTGCAGCCCCCACATCCCCAAGTTTTATATTCTCACTCCGAGATCGCACTACAGTGGGGAAAAAGGGAATATTCCCTTACCCCCACTGTGCTATGATCTCAGCAACATCCATTTCCCCATGTATTTCTCTTGTGACGAAGTGTGCCAAAAAAAAAAAAAAAAAAAAGTCCTTTTTCAGTGAAAAGTACTTTTGCGAAAGTGTGCTCGGCCATTTCACTTTCGGTGAAACAGTTGTTCGGTAGACATTACAGACCCAAAAAAACACCTCTTGACAACTAGGCGATAATGGTGAAGACTGGACCATGTGCAACTACAAGTGACGTGGCTACATAAAGTCCAGTGTTCTCCATCACCACCTGAAGCTATTACTTCCACTAAATACGATAAAAATAAAAAGATTTTCATTATTGCTAATGATCTCTCAACTTAACAGTGAATGTGCAACATGCTCTTGAAATGTGGAACATGGACTTTTTAAGACTCAAAATGAGGAACATTCCTCATAATGGAGGTACACTTAAGAGACATCAGTAACAATAATGGGTTTTCTACCCATTATTTTTAGTTTTGTTTACTTAGCAAAGAAGTTGAAAGCTGTGGCCGACAGGATATGCTCCTAGATGTTACGCAACTGCCATAATGTTCTGACAGCTATGCAAAAACATTGGCGTGGTCTAGTGTTCTCCATTATTGCCGACAACTGGATCTGCCATCATATGTAGATACCACACATTCCTGTTCAGCAAGACATAATCCCATTTTCACCTCCAGCAGAAACAGTTTAGGGAAAGCCTCAGTAATCTGGTTCAAATCTGTTCTATTTTAGAAAACATTTTCTTAAGTGCATTTTAAAAATGCTTTTATGGTGCAACGTTTTAACATATTAAATACATAAAATACACATTACCTAAACACAGCACAAAAGCACAACATTTCTAAAAACTTGGGTATACCTTAACTCAGTCTTCATAAGCCTGGAAGGATTGCCATTCTACCTGTTGACAAGCAAACCCTGAGATTTCTCTAAATAATTTGCAAAATAATGGTTTGTGATGCAAATAGAACTTGTTAAATCAAAACACAAGCCTAGAGATTGTTAGAACAGGTAACTGAATTTATCTTAATACAAGTCACATTACTGTTATGAAAAACAGAATCTCTTGGTTAATACATTGCATGTAATTTTTCTCATAAATACAGCCTATGAATTCCTATGAATTTATGAAACCTTTATAGGATTCTGGGTTCATTAGCTAGATTTTATGATCTTCAACATTACAAGCAGTTTTTGATGTTCCTAGCGAATAGCAATAACCTAGCACTATAAACCTGAAGCACCTTCTTTGAGTGTTGTCTATATTACTGTTCATTTTCTAGCAACATGTATGTTAATCAGAGAAGGCTTCAAAAGTAAAACCCTTGTATACTTTGTGGGGAAACCGCAGCTATCATCTCAAGTACAATGTTGTACACAATTCCTAGTCATGGTTAGCTTGATTATGCCATGCTGTCAGTTTCTGGAACACATATCACAGGTGAACAGTTCCATTTTATGTAAATATTCTGCCATGGTACACCCAATTTTTAAGATGCACCATCTGGTCATTATGCATACACTACACACACAATTATTAAAACTTTTGCTCTGAAAAGAACTTCACGCCTTTAAAACATTGTTCATTTGACAGCATGTTCTATATTCTGGAGCCTTCAGAAACATCTCTGATCTTCGCTTCACTTAATTAGTGATGTAATGATAGAACCCCAATACACTGTACCAAGATCACGCTAATGAGAGTTCACTTCACATCATCCCCAGATCATTACCAGTCAGCCTCAGAATGCCTTGTACTGCAAACATATCTCTGGAAGAGATACAGCCGATCATTACTAATAGGATGCTTTCATATCCCCATTTGTACACTTCCTCTGAACTGTAGGCACTCCTAATGGCACCAGTTCTTGCTCAATGATCCCAGTTCTTGCTCAATGATCATACCTAACAAAAATAGATGATGATGCTGCCTACCACTGGCCATCTCTCTTGGGAACAACACATGCTCTCCTGCTCCTACAGGGGACCAAAAAAAAATCACAAGAGACAAGAAAAGATTCTTCCCCCTCCTACTCTATCCAACCATCCTTGTTCTCTAAAGGATTATATTTTAACACACCAAGTGGCACCATGGACAGCTCTTCCTCTCATAGATTCAGGCCATTCCCCCTTAAACAACCAAACCATAAGCTATTGTACAGCCAGTAAAAATAGGTACAGTGCCATAAGCCTCACATTTACCATTAACTCTTGCAACTCATGCTGGCCTCCATCAGCACATGTACTACAGCATGTGCTGGCTAACAACTTTTACTGTAACATTCACACTTTGGAAACTATCAGAAATTTCAGTTTCCATCAACAGTCATTGGTAAGCATTATTTAACACATGCAGTACAGCAAACTACTACAAAATATCTCATACGATGGAACATCCTTTTTATGCGTTACCTATTGCTATTAAAATACCCCATACAGTGGTACATTCTTTTCATCACTTATCTACTGCTTGAAGACCGTCACACACATCAATACATGAAATTATAAATCACTTTAAGGGACCTTAAAACAATAGAAGTGGTTTGTCTTCCAATACTGCCAGTCCTTGCATTCTGTAGTAAACTGTAACAGAGTCAATATAATTGCATGAATGTCTTCTCCAAAACTAAAATGGAGTAAAACAAAATGTACGAATGCATGCTCCATTTAGTCTTTACATTAATAAGAAATAATATATTTTTAGGTTTGTGTAAAAAAGCAATGGATGCTACAAACTATGTAGACATGTTCTTACAAAGACTTTTTTTTTTTTTTTTTTTGTCATATAAACATCTGATCGATTTTTTTTAAGAGTTTTGCATACCATACGTTAATGTCACATAAGCGAGAAGTACCAACAAAAATACATCTCTTGCAGTGCCGGATCACACTACACCTTCCTAGCATTGTCTCTGGTCCAGAATTTGGCACAGGCAAGACATTTCAGTACAATACAACCCTACAGGCAGAGTGATAAAAATCACTTCTCATAGCTCTCCATTTATACTGTAAAAAAAACAAACATTCACCAAAATAAACATGCAAATCAGGAGGAGTGTTAATGTCCTCAGGTAATTCATTCCATTCTTTTACTATCCTTTGGGAAAAAGCTACAAGTAATGTTATTCCTATGCTTCCTAACCAAGGACCTCTGCAGTCCTTTACTTTCAAATAAAAATGTTTCCTAACAGCATTTATGTATAACCACATTTCATCTCCTCCTGTAAAATAAGGAAGCAAATTTAACTTTTTGCGTATTATATTTCTTACTGCTAAATTGCATAATTCTTTTTATGAATCTTCTTTGAGCCTGCTCTTTCTCCAAGGTTGCTACATCAAAGCTCCATATTCCAATTTAAGTCTAATCAAGGTTATCCTTTCATTATATGTTCTTCTCCATCTCTGTATACCATTAACAGTTTTGGTCGAGTTCAAACAGACCACTTCAATTTCATTCTCAAAGGTCAATGTCTACTCAAACAGCTTTGCCAAATCACAGGTTTTTACATGTTCGAATACATAATTAATTTAAATTATACAATCTCTTACACTTGCGTGATCTAAAAGATAAATTCTGTCTTCCCTATGTTGACACAGATTCTATTCTGCACAGCCCACTCAATTAAAACAAACTAAATCCATCTGCAGACTATTCCCATCTGCGTCAGAACCAATATTTTTTTCTTATATTAGGTCATTCAGTATAAATTACATGAAAATGCTCTTAAAAAAATTGTATCAGACATACAAATATTAATTAAGGTCTAGGAATGGAACTCTGGAGGAATCCCCGACTTATACAGTGGATATAAAAAGTTTATACACCCTTGTTAAAATGCCAGGTTTTTGTGATATAAAAAAAATAAGACCACAACAAATCATTTCAAAAATGTTCCCACCTTTAATGTGACCTATAACCTGTACAATTCAACTGAAAAACAAATCTGCTAGGGGAAAGATAAAAAAAAATAAAAAGAAGTACAACAAGCTGGTTGCATAAGTGTGCACACCCTTTGCTGAAGCAACTTTTAAATTTAATTACAGCATTCAGTCTTCTTGGGTAGGAGTCTATCAGCATGGTACATCTTGACTCGGCAATATTTGCCCATTTTTCCTTGCAAAAGCACTCCAAATCTGTCAGATTGTGAGGGCATCTCTTGTGCACAGCCCTCTTCAGGTCACACCACAAATTTTCTATTGGATTTAGGTGTGGGCTCTGGCTGGGCCATTCCAAAACTTGAATTTTCTTCTGGTGAAGTTATACTTTTGTTGATTTGGATGTATTCTTGGGGTCATTGTCGTGTTGAAAGGTGAAATTCCTCTTCATCTTCAGCTTTCTAGCAGATGCCTGAAGGTTTCAAGCCAAAAGTGACTGGTATTTGGAATTGTTCATATTTCCCTCCACCTTGACTAAAGCCCCAGTTCCAGATGAAGAAAAGCAACCCCAATGCATGATACTGCCACCACCATGCTTCACTAAGGGGATGGTGTTCTTTTGGTGATGCAAAAAGTGTTGTTTTTGCGCCAAATGTACCTTTTTGATTTGTGGGCAAAAAGTTCAACCTTTATCTCATCAGACTAGAACACATTTTCCCACATGCTTTTGGGAGACTATGTATTGTTTTGCAAATTTTAGCCGGGCCTGGATGTTTTTCTGTGTAAGAAAAGGCTTCCGTCTTGCAACCCTACCCCACAGTCCAGACATATGGAGAATACAGGAGATTGTTGTCACATGCACAACCAGTACTTGCCAGAAGTTCCTGCAGCTCCTTCAGTGTTGTTGTAGGTCTCCCGACAGCCTCCCTGACCAGTTTTCGTCTGGTCTTTTCATCAATTTGGACGGATGTCCAGTTTTTTGCAACGTCATTGTTGTCCCATATTTTCTTCACTTTTTGATGACTGTCTTCTCTGTGTTCCACGCTATATCCAATGCTGTGAAAATTGTTTTGTACCCTTCTCCTGAGGGATACCTTTCAACAATGAGATTCCTTTGATGTTTTGTAGGCTCTCTGCGAACCATGCCTTTTGCTAAAGCAGGCAACTGAGTAAATGTAAGGAAAATCCTACTAGGACAGCTGAACTATATTTGGGGATAATCAAAGTCTCTTTAATTGATGGCAGGTGTGTACCCAAGAAAACTGAATGCAGTAATTAAATCAGAGGGTGCTTCAACAAAGTACTAGTTTAAGGGTGTGTACACTTATGCAACCAGCTTACTGTACGTGTTTTAATTTTAATATTTTTCCCTCTAACAGATTGGTTTGTTTTTCAATTGAATTTTACAGGTTATAGGTCACATTAAAGGTGGGAAAAGTTGAAATGATTTATTGTGGTCTAATTTTTTTATATCACAAAATAAGAAGTTATGTACCTACCATAACGTTCCATGTTAGTTGTCTTCTCTCGCCTTCTTTCTTGCTTGATGGGTTCGGAGCCGATCCCTCGGCTCCGACTCGGCACTTGCTTTAGCTCGAGAACTCCTTTTACCAGCTCGAGGCAGCCCCATATCCCATGATGCAAGGCAGGAAGTACCCAGATCTCGTTTGTTGACAAAAGGGCAATAACACCAAGCATAAACAATACTTCCCAAAGGAAGAAGAAACTTACAAATGGAAAAAGGACCAGGTCTAAAAGGTCTTTAGCATTATAGTTTCTTATACAAGGTCTGTCCAGGCCAGGGGGAAGGAGGGAGGGTCGCAAGAAAGAAGGCGAGAGAAGACAACTAACATGGAACGTTATGGTAGGTACATAACTTCTTAATGTTAAGTTGTCAATCTCGCCTTCATTCTTGCTTGATGGGACCGCGTCCTAGCACCTCTATCCTGGGTGGCTCAATGGAACAAACTCTTGAGGACTGTAGAGCCAAAACTGGCTCTGTCCCTGGAGGCCAAGTCCAATTTGTAATGGGAAACAAAAGTGTGAGGAGTGGCCCAAGTGGCGCTGGACAAATAGTGTCTAAAGGCAGTCTAGCTTGAAAAGCTGTAGAAGTGGCTAAACTCCTAGTTGAATGTGCTTTAGGTTTTGAGCACAGCTGTTTTCCCCTGATCGTATAAATTTCAGTGATGACCGAAGAAAGCCATCTGGACAAAGTCACTTTAGAAACAGGAAGGCCTTTTTTATTATCCGCATAGGAAACAAAAAGTTGATCAGATTTTCTAAATTTTTTTGTTCTGTCCAAATAATATCTAAGCTGACGGTGGACATCAAGATAATGTAGCTTTTGTTCAGCTCTATCTGAATAGTTGGGAAAAATACAGGGAGATCAACAGATTGATTCAGATTGTGTTTTGAAGCGACCTTAGGTAAAAAGGATGGATTAGTTCTCAAAGATACTCTGTCTTTGTGAAAAATCAAATAGGGGTCGAACCGAAGAGCATGAAGTTCAGACACCCTCCTGGCAGATGTAATAGCCACTAGGAATAAAGTCTTCCAAGAAAGATATTTCAGGGAACAAGAAACAGCTGGCTCAAAGAGGAAGAATCAAGGATGTCAGCACTAAATTTAAATCCCACTGAGGAGGAGGATTCCTGATTGGAGGCTTTAGTAGGAAAATCCCTTTCAAAAAGGCCCTGCAGAGTCTATGGGACATAATATTATGATCTGCTATCCCGACATGAAAATTAGAAATAGCAGCCAACTGAACTCTGACTGTGGAAGAAGAGGAGCCTGCATGGAAAATCTCTGCTAGGAAGTCCAGAACTGCCTGAACAGGGGCAGTAAAAGGATCAATATTTTGGGCCTTAGCCCAATAAGAGAAACGTTTCCATTTGCTTGTGTAAATCCTCCTGGTAGAGGATTTTAGTGAAGCTACTATGATATCTCTAACTGGGTTAGAGATCCAAGGAAGCCTGGCTAAGGAAGGAAGTGGAGCAACCATGCTGTGAGGTTGAGAGAAGGGATTGACCGGTGCAGCTGACCGGATTGGTGAATCAGTAGATCTGGTACTGGGTCCAGATGCCACGGCTGCACCAAAAGGTGACGATGGAGGAACGGGAACCAAACTTGTCGAGGCCAGTAAGGGGCAATGAGAATCAATTTGGTTCTCAAAACGGTAGCTTTCTGGATCACCTGAGGGATCAGAGGAAATGGAGGGAGGCATAAAGAAGTCCCTGGGGCCAATCCTGGGTCAGAGCGTCTCTGGGGATGGCCTGATAGAGGAAGAGGCTGAAGAAGTCTGGACATTTGCTGTTTTGGGGAGTAGCAAAAGATCGCAACATGGGCGACCCCATTCCAGAAAAATCTCTTCCGCTATGGATTGCTTGAGAGACCACTCGTGAGGCATGAGAATAGCTCTGCTCAATCTGTCCGCTATAATGTTGGTTTTCCCAGGGATATGCGTTGCTACCAGAAACCGATGAGAGGAGATCGCCCATTGCCATAGTCTGAGCGCTTCTCGACACAAGGGGTAGGACTTGGTTCCGCCCTGTTTGTTGATATACCAAACTACAGACATGTTGTCTGTGTGGACTGCAATTGTCCCTACGGGAAGAAAGTCGTTGAGGGCTTGCAGCGTTAAAAGCACTGCTCTCATCTCCAGGACATTTATGTGCAGATGGTACTCGAACGGTTGCCACGTCCCATGAACCATCCTGCCCTGATAATGACCCCCCCACCCGATCAGGGAGGCATCCGTGGTGACAGTGGCTATCGGGGACGGAGGTACAAAGCACCTGCCTTGGTGAACCTGAGGCGATGTGATCCACCAAGCAAGATGTTCTTTGCATGTTTGTGTCACCAGAATCTGGTGACGCATTGGGAGTTGCTGGTATGACCACTGTGTGAACAGCATCCACTGAAGGAGGCGCATGTAGAATCGAGCCAGGGGAAGAAGAGTGATGGCCGCAGCCATAAGACCTAATACCTTTAGAACCATTCTGGCCTGTACCTTTTTGCTGGCCAGAATGATCCTGACATGAGTCTGAATGTCTGAAACTCTTTGTTCTGTAAGGGTAGCTGACATCCGAACAGTGTTTAAGTTTGCCTATGAAGGTAATAGACTGGCAGGGCGATAAGGATGACTTTTCGTAGTTGACTGAGATGCCCAAAAGAGAACAAAGGTCTATTGTGTAATCCCTGGCTTGTATAAGCTGATGCCTGGTGGTGGCTGACAGGAGCCAGTCGTCGAGATACGGAAACACCTGGAATCCTTGACGTCTCAGGTGAGCCGTGACCACTGCCATGCATTTGGTGAACACTCTGGGGGCTGTAGTGAGACCAAAGGGCAGGGCTCTGAACTGGAAATGACTGGACCCCAGCCGAAGCGGAGAAATCTCCTGGGCGTCTGTGAATTTTGATGTGATAGTACGCATCCTGAAGATCTATTGAGCACATCCAGTTGTCCTTCTGTAAGAAGGGCAGAATTGACTGAAGAGTGACCATTCGGAATCTTGTCTTCCTGACAGACTTGTTGAGTCTGCTGAGATCCAATATTGGTCTCCAGTCTCCCGTCTTTTGGGGACCAAAAGAACCTTGAGTAGATTCCGGGCTCTGAATGGTCTATTGTGACTGGCTGAATGGCTCTTTTTTGCAGTAGTTTTGCGATTTCTAACTCTGCAATGTCCCTTAGACCGGGTGGTACATCTGGAAGGGAACTTGAGGGGAAGGGACTTTCCTCGAAAGGAATTATGTAACCCTTGGATATGATCGACTGTACCCATCTGTCTTGAGTGAGGGAATGCCAGGCTTCTGGGTACAGTGATAATCTTCCCCGACTGCCTCCAAGGAGGGACAGCCGGGCAACACCTCAGGGATGCTGAAAAGGCTTTTCAGGAAGAGACTCCCTGTTGCCCTGGTTCTTCGGACCCCCTCTGCCTCTAGAGCGGCGTCTGTTGTTGTTACCCCCTCTGCCTCTAGGGGTAAACTGACCACGTGAATCCGGCGTGACTCCTTGGGATTTACGGAACCACATCTTCCCACCCTTCTGTCCTTTGGGATAAGGCCTAGAAGGGGTGGAAACACGGACTCCAACAGCAGAAAGAGTCTTGCCGTCCTGCTCACACCTGGTCAAGGTTTCCTTCACCTGAGGGCCAAACAAAGCTGACCCATCAAAGGGAGAATTTGTGAAGGACGCCTTAAAGGGATCCATAAAATCACATAGCCGCATCCAGGCTTGGCGTCTAAGAGCCACACCTGTGCCTGCGGCTCTACTCGCTCCATCAGCAGCATACGATATTAGCCGCATGGAGGAGTTAGCAATGGAATTGAGGGTTCCTAGCTGCGAAGCAATCTTTTCTTGGGCCCCTGCAGCTGTAGGATCCTGAACTACTTCTCCCAGCTCCTTCAGGATATCTCTCTGGAGTCTGGTGAAGTGACAAAGATAATTCAGCGAACGCATAGCAAAGGTCGCTGAGGAAAACATCCGCTTGCCGTACCTATCCATGGTCCTAGAGTCCTTATTAGGAGGATGGACGGGCACGGAAGGATCTGCAAGTTCCCTTTTGGTGGCCGCAGCCACCACCATGGCATCAGCGGGGACACCCTTTGTAAGGAATTGTTTGTCACTAGGGGCAGTTATAAATTTAGAAGGCCTCCTAGGGACTGGCTCTACAGAGTCAGGAGCTGTCCACGCCTTCGTGCTATAACCTGCATAAGGGGTCGAAGGCAGAGACACCCAGGAGGTGGAGGGCCGAGATCCAAACGCCTCTAGGTATACTGACTCATCCTCAGAGGGATTGTTGGAGGCCAGTTTCCCCTCTGTTTCAGAAGTTCTAGGATGTCTGAGAAGGAGACATCCTCAGAGGGGATCTAGGGGATCCCTCTGACTCATCAAAGTCAGTATCCAGTGACAGACTCGGGAGTCTACATGCTTCCTCTTACAAGTCCTCTTCCTAGGAGGATCTCCCAAGCATCAGGAGAATCCTCGGAAGAGGGGAAATTCCCAATGGGGAAACCTGAGGCGGAGGATCTCTGGGTCCTGTAGCAAGAGAAGTGGCAGAGATGTCAACAGGTACAATAGAGGGAGGAGCTACGGGAAGAGACTGCTGACTGATACCAGTGGCCAGTACACTCTTCATCACCTCGAATGCTCCCCTCCCAGGCAGGTCCGAGAGACCCGCTCCAAGAGCTAGGAACTCCAGGGGCCACCGAAGGAAGTCTCGAGGCAGATGTCGGAGCCGAGCTCACCAAGGCCGAGGCTCCAAGGGAAGAGCGGGTTCGGACAAGGGTCCGATGCCACTCACCCCTCGGAGGAGACCATGGAAGCCCGACCACGAATCCCTCTAAGGAAGAGGAGATAAGAGTAGGGGCTGAAGGAACAGAAGGGGTATCCGTCCTCCAGCCGTAGCAGTAACCCTGCCGAAGACTCCAACTCCAAACTCTGAGGTAGAGTTGAAGGAGGAACTGTAACGGGGTGTGGACCAACAGTCGTCTGCTGAGACGGACTGTGTAGCATTTGGGCCAGTACCTGTGACTTGAGCAATCTACTGACCACTCTCTCTAGGTCATGGTCTGACAACCTGGATGACCTTGAAGATCGGCTCCGATGGCTCCGCTCCGATAGAAGAGGGAGGCCGGAGCCGAAAGTATCGGCTCCAAGGAAGGAGACCTCGACCTCTTCCTGGAATGGGTCATCGGAGCCGATATTATTGATCCTGTCGGCACCGATTTCGGAGCCGGCAGAACGCCGATGTATCGGCTCCAGCCGAGCGATACAGCCACCAGAGTAACGGTGGCGGAGCCGATCGGAGCCGACACCGATGCCTGTGCCACATGGGTGTCGGAGCCGATCGGGCCGACACCGATGCCCGCGTGGGTGTCGGAGCGGTCGGAACCGACCCCACAGTGGTCAAAGCAGATTCGGCACCGATAGCCATCGGCCGAAGGCTTAGTAGATCAGAATCGGCTCCAGCCGAGCCGATCTCGACTCTCTGAGCGGGCCGAGGCCACAGGCTTAGGAACAGAAGCCTGGGTCTTGGCAGATTTTGTTGATTTTGTGGGGCCGACTTAGCCGGAGAGCCCTCCGGCTTAAGAAGACCCTCAGAATCAACTTATTCCTTCTCTCCTGCAGGACTCTCTGGCTGAAGGAGTGACAAATAGCACAGGAGTCCTGCAGGTGAAGAGGGCCTAAACAGTACAGGCAAGAAGTGTGACCGTCTGTCAGAGACATCTTCTGACAGCACGAGTCACACTTCTTAAAACCTGAAACCCTCTCTTTAGACATGGTGCCCAAAAAACACACACACACCAGTCCAATTAAATTAAATTAATCCCAAAAGGGGATTTAGTAAACTAAACCAACACACACACCCTAACAGGGGGGGGGATGGGAAAGGGAAATTAACTGACTAAAAAAAAAAAATTTAAAAGAGACAGGGATTTCTGTCAGAAAAATTAAGTTTAAAGTTAAACTATCAAAAATAAAAGGTTTTTAAGTAAAAAGGGGCTTAAATGTCACAAAAGTGAATTACTTACCAGGAGCTGGTAAAGAGAAGACCTCCCAAGCGAAGCGGCAAACGAGATCTGGGTACTTCCTGCCTTGCATCATGGGATATGGGGCTGCCTCGAGCTGGTAAAAGGAGTTCTCGAGCTAAAGCAAGTGCCGAGTCGGAGCCGAGGGATCGGCTCCGAACCCATCAAGCAAGAATGAAGGCGAGATTGACAACTTAACATCAGTACAGTTTTGTACCTACCATAAATGCAGATGTTCGAGTGTACACCCTGGTGCAGTCATCACACTTGGGTTATCCTGTCGTCAGGCGGTCCCCGCAGTCGGCCGGAATTCCAAAGTCTTGGTCCGGCGTCAGTTGCTGTCTCTTCTTCCCTGACGTCAGTGCGCCAGGGGTATATATAATGCATCCGACGCCATTTTCTTCAGTTTTTCTTGCCCGTCAGGTGTCCCCAAAAAGTGGTCAGTAATTAGTACCAAATTAAGTAATTTTTGCACAAACACAAAATCCCTTCAGCTATAAGCAAATACATCAGGAAGGTATTGTAGAGATTTAGCCAGTTAGATCAGAGGGGATGGAGGGAGGGTAACCTGGACTGCAGCAGGGTGTACACTCGAACATCTACATTTATGGTAGGTACAAAACTGTACTATGTTCATCGTGTTACCCTGCTGCAGTCATCACACTTAGGTAGAATCCCAAAGCTAAGGATGGGTGGAGGAGTTATAGAGGGTTAGAGGAGGCTAGAAGGCCCTGCAGAACTGCAGTGGCGAAGCCAGCTCTAGTCTTAGAGCAAAGTGGTAAGTGATAGTGTTTGGTAAAGGTGTGTACTGAACTCCAAGTTGCAGCTTCCAAAATCTCCTTGGTTGGAACCCCCCCTGAGGAAGGCTGTAGATGTAGCTGTTGCCCTAGTAGAGGGGGGCCTAATGGTAGCAGGAACTGGTTTTCCATGATGGGTATAGCAAAAACGAATGCAATGTCCTATCCATTTGGAAATGGTTTGTTTTGATATAGCCTTCCCTTGTGAAGCTGTAGGCTAGGATACAAACAGCTGGTCAGATTTTCTGAAAACCTTAGTTTTATCCAAGTAGTAAAGAAGTTGCCTGTAAATGTCCAAGGAATGCAGGAGTCTTTCTCCTTTGTTCTGTAGATTTGGGAAGAAGGTGGGTAAGTGGATGGTTTGATTTAAAGCCACACTGGAAACCACCTTAGGCATGAAGGAAGGATTAGTTCGTAGAGAAACTCTGTCTTGATGGAAAATGAGGAAAGGTTCCACTGCCATTAGTGCCTGCAGCTCTGAGACTCTTCTAGCTGAAGTTATTGCTAGCAGCAGGGCAGTCTTCCATGATATAAACTGTAGATCTGCAGAGAAAGCTGGTTCAAAGGGAGGTAGCGTAAGTTTTTCCAGAACAAAATTGAGGTCCCATGTTGGTGTAGGTGCTCTCCTGGGGGGGCCTAATGTTTTTTGCCCCTTTGAGGAACTGCCTTAAAAGTGGATGCGAAAATAAGGGTGGATCCGTGTTGTAGTGGGCTGAAATAGCTGATGCATGGATTTTAATGTAAGAAAAAGAAAGTCCTTTGTGCAACATCTCAGTTAAATACTGTAGAATCTGAGGCATGAGAGGCTGAAGTGTGTTTTGACCTTTAGCTTGGTTCCAGGCGCAAAATCTTTTCCATTTGTCCGAATAGGCCTTCCTGGTGCTGGGCCTCCTAGCTTCCAGAATAACATCCATAACTGCCTAAGAAAGAGGAGCTGGCTGGATGCTTAGGTGATTTGCCATGCAGACATATTTAAGGTTTTGAGCTGGCTGTGAAGAATCTTATTGTTTTGCTGTGTGAGCAAATGGGCAATTTGTGGTAAAATCCAAGGTGGGCCCTGGGCCATATTCCTCAATAGTGGGTACCAGTGCTGGCGCGGCCAGTCTGGGGCTATGAGTATCAGTCGTGGTCTCTCCTTTCTGACTTTCAGAAGCACCTTTGTGAGGAGAGGCAATGGAGGGAAGGCATATACTGTCAGGTTTTTCCAACTGGGAGAGTGCGTCCACTTTCCAAGCTTGATGAAGTGTCTTTGTACAAAATTTTGTTAGTTGATAGTTTTGAGGACTGGCAAACAGGTGTATGTCTGGAAGGCCCCATTTTCGAGTCATCATTGCAAATACTTGTGGATCCAGTTTCCACTCGTGGGGATCCATGATGTTTCTGCTGAGGTCGTCTGCCAATATGTTCTTTTTTCCTGGCAGGAATTGAGCTTGTAACTGAACTTGGTAAGCCAGGGCTGTGTTCCACAAGGTCATTGCTTGCCTGCATAGAGGGTAGGAGTGTGTACCCCCTTGTTTGTTTATGTACCACATTACTGTGGTGTTGTCCGTCCTTATTGTAAGTTGTCCTGGATGTAATAGATTCTTGAAGGCCGTCAGAGCATTCTGTACAGCTAGCATCTCTTTTTGACTGATGTGCAGATTCCTTTGATCTGCAGTCAATACGCCTTGAACGCACTGTCCTGCCATGTGTGCTCCCCAGGCATAGTCCGATGCATCTGTTGTCAGAGTTTGCCTGGCTGGGGGCAATGTGAAAGGCTGACCCTTGTTGAGGTGACATGCCTGTGACCACCATAGAAACTCCTGTTGTAGGCAGGGAATGAGATGTCATTGTGTCCAAGCTGTGGCTGTGTTGAGACCATACGCTTTTTAGGTACCACTGTAATTTCCTCATATGCAGCTTTGCAAATGGTATTAGTAGTATGCAAGATGCCATGAAGCCCAAGGCCTGCAGAATTTTTCTTGCAGGTAGTTGGGTCTTTGTTGCCATTGCTTTGAAATATTGAGTCAGTTGTAGTTGTTTGTCTGGCGTCAGATAAGCCTTCTGGGCCGTTGTATTCAAGCTGGCACCCAGGAATGTCATATTTTGTGAGAGTACTAGTTTTGATTTCTTTTCGTTTACTGTGTACCCCAGGCAACTTAGAAGATGTTTTACAAAAGCCAGATGTTGTAAGAGGATGTCCTTGCTTTCTGCTTGGATGAGGCAGTCGTCCAGATATGGGTATATTTGAATTCCTCTTTGTCTGCAGTATGCAATTACTGGTGCCAGGCATTTTGTGAAGACCCTGGGCGCAGTAGATAAGCCAAAGGGCAGTGCAGAGAATTGGTAATGGGTTGAACCTGCAATGAAACGGAGGTATCTTCTGCAACTTTGTCTGATAGGGGCATGCAGGTATGCCTCCTTGAGGTCCAGCGTTACTAGCCATGCTTTCTTGCCCAACATGGGAAGAAGCTGCTGTAGTGTTAGCATCTTGAATTTGGGTACTTGTAAGAAGGTGTTTAGAATTGAAAGGTCCAGAATTGGTCTCCAGGCATTGTCCTTTCTGGGAACTAGAAAGAGTCTTGAGTAAAATCCTTGGCCTTGCTCTCGAGTAGGTACCAGCTGAATGGCTCTCATGTCCATGAGAGCTGCAATTTGTTTTTGTGCCTCTGCCCATTGATTTTGTGGCAGGTTTGGCATTCCTCTTTTCATTGGCAAGGTGTGAAAATGGAATCTGTATCCTCGTGAAATTATGTCTAGGACCCATTTGTCCTTTGTGACAATGTGCCATTTGTCTGAAAAAAGTGCGAGTTTTCCTCCCAAGGGGGCTGCCAAGAGAGGGTTGCCTGGCCAGATGAGGTGCAAGTCATTGCGTTTGCCTTCTGGTAGTTCGGGATCTGTCTTCTCCTCCCTTCTGTGTTGCAGTGCCCCATTGTCGAGGTTTGTACTGGGCTTGTGGTTGTCCTCTGCCTCTTGGACGTCTGTATTTACCCCTCTGTGGTCTGTCAGTAGCTGGAAAGGACCAATTTTTTTGTTGGCCAATTTCTGCTGAAGCGAGGGGGCTGTACCTGTAGAAAATCTTTGACTGTCTGCATAGATTTTGCCTTATCCTCCATTTTCTTTAAGACTTCTTCTGTTTTAACTCCAAAAAGAACATCCTGCTGTAAGGGAGCATCTAGAAGATCAGGCAGAGTTTGTTCCTTTAACCAAGCATGCCTACGTATAACAGACCCAGTGACAGCTGCTCTGCAGGAAGCCTCCAAAGAATCAAACCCACATTGTAAAGTATGTTTGCCCACCTGTTCAGTTGCATGCAACAGATCCTGCATTTTTTTCAATTCAGACTGTTGCGGGAGTGTGCTCATTTTTTCTTTTAACTGAGGCATTAGAAATTGCTGATATTTTAGCATGTGAAATTGGCAATTTAGTGCCCTCATAGCTAGAGTGGCTGAGGTGTATACCTTTTCCCCCCCACCTGTCTAGTGCTCTGGAGTCCCTTTCAGAGGGTACAGGATTTTTTTGCCATAGAAGCCTTAGCCCCTTTGGGACCATGGGAGATAGTCTCTGGATCAGCAACAGGGCTTTTATAAAGGAATTTGTGGGAATCAGGCACTCTATAGTATCTGTCAGGTTTGGCTGGAGCAGGAGGCAGAGAATCTGGGTTCAAACTGGATTCTAAGTAAACATCATCCACAATGTCTAAAACTGGGGGGATGGCAAGTGGTCTGTGCTGGGGGAGTAAAAGAAACTCTCTGAGCCTTTTCTTCGAGTCAGAGTAGTCCTGACCTTCCCAGTGAAAATGTTCCCTCATAGTGTGTAAAGTTTCCCCAAAGGAGTAGTCTTCAGGAGGAGAAGCTGAGGGAATAGAACCCTCAGCATCAGAATCTTCATAAGGGGAGGAGGAGTAATCTTGGTCCTCAGAGGAGCCTGAGGAAATAGACACTTGATCAGAGGAGGCATAATCTTCCTCTTGTCTAGGCCTTTTGTTGGGTGGGGGTTGGGAACCCCTGATTAAAGAGATCAAATCTTCAGCCATTTTGAGCATCTGTTTCTTAGGCATGGGGCCTTGCACTGGAGACTGAAGTGCAGTCTTTTTAGGTTTAATAGGAGTCTTAATCTTAGGATACGTTTTTATGGTGAGCGTCGTCGGTCTGAAGACGCCTTTAGAAACCGAAGGTGTTTATGCAGCACTGACATCTTTTTCAGCAGTGTCGTTGGTAGGGGCTAAACAAAATGGTTGCGTCGGGCTAGTACTCTCCGCCAAAAGCTCCGAAGCGGTCTCAGGTTCCAGATCTGCGGTAGTCAGGGGCTGCGTCGGAACCTCACTGAAGACTGGTGAACCGGAGACTGGACCGGACCAGCCGAGGCCTCGGAGTCTGGCTTGGGTCTAGGCTGCCTATCCTTATCCTTGCGTTTTTTGTGCATGCCGGTAGTCAGTTGCTCTGACGGCATAGTGTAGTTAAATTTTCTACCGAAGTAGTGTCATGCGAAATCAAAGCGTCTTTTTATAGTACGCTTATTAAACCTAGCACAAAAACGACAACCAGTGACGTCGTGGTCTGGGCCTAGGCAAGGTATGCAGTAAGAATGAAAATCCTTGTGAGGTATTTGCTTCCCACAAGAAATACAATTGTTAACTTTTTCTGATATCGGTCTGAGGCAAGAAAAGTTTCCCCAATGGGGTACTTAGCTTTATTGAAGACTTCGGATCTGAAATTCGACTTCGAAAATCTCAGCAGTCGGCCGGCCGGCACTTGCGAACTGCTTCTGCTTCGGGCACCGTGCGGCAAGAAAGACTGAAGAAAATGGTGTCGGATGCATTATATATACCACTGGTGCACTGACGTCAGGGAGGAAGCGACAGCAACCAACGCCGGACCAAGACTTTGGAATTCCGTCCGACTACGGGACCGCCTGACGACAGGATAACCCAAGTGTGAGGACTGCAGCAGGGTAACACGATGAACATCCTGGCATTTTAACAGGGGTGTGTAAACTTTTTATATCCACTGTATAATACCTATAAGTACTTTCTTTCTCCCATTATATGGGTATACAACATTCTTCCACTTAACCATTATCTTATCCATCTTACAAGGAGTTTTCAATCTATTCATTTTAATTAGTTTTAAGACAAACCGTCAAAAGCCCTTGTTAAAAAAAAAAAAAAAAAAAAAAAAGTATGTAAACTGCAAGGGTCTATATTATAACCTCTAACGTTTAATACTTCGAATGCATAAAGATCGAACTTTATGCATCGAAGTCTTAAACCATCGAACGGTTATTAAAAAAAAAAAAAAAACTAAAACAAAATAAATTAAACTAAAGTGTTTACACAGGGGGGCAAGCCCCCACACCCCCCTGCTACTTAAATATACTAATTCCGAGATCGCACAACATTGAAGTAAACGGAAATCTCCCCTTACAGAGATTTCCGTTTAAACGTTTGAGGTGCGCTTTCGGTAATCTCATGTTGACAATATAGTGTTCGATATTGTCAGACTTCGAGATTCTGATATAGACCCAACTGCACTTACCTGTAAGCCGTTTTTCAATATATACCAGCACATAACAAAAATGTTACTCATAATAATGGACCTTGTTTTTAGATCACAAATCCAACTAGTAGCATCCTTTTTTCCCTGCATTTCCATATCCAACCTAGCCAAAAATCATAGATTCCAGAAGCTGACTGGTACATGGGAGCAAGTTAACAGGTCAAAAAATTCTTTACATCATGAGGACTCCCCTTACTCAAATACCTGTCTGATGACTGCAATTTTATAATCCTGTGGTTTAATCTCCATATCAATTTTTAAATAAGAACTTCAAAATGTTTTAACAGGGAACGCCTATAGGTTTTGATGACTGAAGTGTCTATATTGCCCATGCCATTTTCCTTACGATTGTTTAAGAACTTAGTCCTTTCATAGTTCAGCTCTGAATCTTTACATTTCCACTCAGCATTAAATTATTTGGTGCTTTGTTACTGTGACTAAATTTTCAAAAAGAAATGCATCTCAAATAACTATTTTCACCTCCTTGGAGTAACATTTCCTTTGTTTTCTCAAACTGCTCTGCCAGGGTAAGACATCCTGTGTTCTGACAAGAAAAGGAGCTGATGGTGGTGTAAATTTTTCAATGCACCAATCACGTCTGCATTTTAGCCGGCATACAAATGCACCTAATGCACACACAGACTATTCTTACTCATGTTAAAATCAAATTACTACTACCTGGATCTATGTTAACACCAAAATCCTCCTCAAACTCCCAAGTTTTAGCTGCTGAAAAGCCTCTGCACTGGCTTACTTCCAATGTGAAATTTGAGTCAAAATAGGGGTACAGTCATCCACCACTATATATTTTTGGTCTTGCACAACTTATTTTACCATAAAAACGGGTTTACTTTCATAATGTGTTGCACCACAGTAAGTACTGTTAACAGTCCTTAAAAATCTTCCTTACAATCTGCCTTTCCAAAAATTAAATAGCTGTTTAACACTACTGCCTCTGCCATTTTAACTTTTAAGAGACTGATAAGGTTGCATTTTTTTAATGCAAAAGCCAGTGACCTGCTGACATCACAAAGGTTCAGGTCACTGGCTTCCACAATGACACTTGGCTTTCAGAAAAAGACCCATGATACTTTCTGCTACATTTGAACTTGGTTTCATTTACATTTTCAGAAAAACAGACTTTCAGGAAGATTTTATATCACAGAATTTTGTGCTGATGATTGACATTAACCATGGGAGGTCAAAGACTTGATTCTTAACACCTATTATTAACAATACAACAGATTCCTGTTTGATTGCGTTGTGATCATCTCTGTTTTTGTAGTCTGGTGCTACAGCAAAGCTCAAAAAGACAATAATTCTGCTGTTCAAAAAATAAGTTATTTGATCCTTAACATTTCAATAATGTTTTGAATTTTCCAAAATTAGCCTCTCCGAAGAATCAATCTCTATGTGAGGGGTAGTTTCACTGACATATTACCTGAACCGTCACAAAAAAAAACAATTCAATTGCTGAAGCACGGAAACAGAGTCCGCTCTGTTATAGAACATTCCAAAACACTATATAAAAAATATATTGGTCATTTACCACCAGTGTACTTGCCTGCTTGCTTTCATGATTTTGTGAGGTCAGAAATACTTTAAAAGCAAGCAAACAAAATTAGAAGTTATGTACTCACCATAACGTTCCATCTGAGTAGGTGTATTCATTTGTCTGCAACCTGTGGGTTATGGATCCAATATCGGATCCGAACCGGCATGGTTTTCCAGCTATGGATCCAAGCTCTCAGCTCCTCCCCTCACCCATAATGCCCTGCTCTACCCTCATGACCTCAGATCGAGTTTGCCAAAGCAACAATACCCTAAAAAGGGTAACAAGGAATATGCAGGAAACTGAAAGGCCAGGGGGATAGGAGGGCGGGATGGTTGCAGACAAATGAATACACCTACTCAGATGGAGCGTTATGGTGAGTACATAACTTCTAAATCTGAAGTAGGATATTCATTTGTCTGCAACCTGTGGGACAGAGTCCCCAGCTACCTGAATCTTGGGCGGCCATCATGGAAGGATATTCCGAGCACCCATGAGCCAAAGGATGCTCTACCCCTAGATGCAAGATCCAACTTATAGTGGGAAATAAATGTATGAGATGAAGCCCACGTGGCTGCTGCACAAATATCATCTAGAGGAATCCTAGCCTTGAAGGCTGCCGAGGTAGATACTGACCGGGTTGAATGGGCATGAACACCCTCCGCGGGCCTTCCTGACGCTTGATAAGCCAATAAAATGCACTGTGAAATCCAGCGGGACAGAGAAACTTTAGAAATTGGCTTGCCCAAATTGAATTTTGCAAAGGAAATAAACAGCTGGTCGGATTGCCTATGACCAGCTGTCCTGTTTAGATAAAATCTAAGTTGCCTGTGAACATCTAGTGAGTGTAGCTTATATTCACCTTTGTTTTCATACTTAGGGAAGAAAACAGGGAGGTTAATGGATTGATTGATGTTTGCTTCAGAAGCGATTTTAGGAAGGAAGGACGGGTTGGTCCTGAGGGAGACACGGTCGGATGAAATACCAAGTAAGGAGGTTTAGCTGATAAAGCTTGAAGTTCAGAAACTCTCTTGGCTGATGTAATGGCTACCAAAAAGGCTGTCTTGTAGGACAAAAATTTGAGATCCACCGTAGCCGCTGGCTCGAAAGGGGGAGCGGTCAAGGCCTGTAGGACCAAAGAAAGGTCCCAAGGAGGAACTGCTTGTTTTATAGGGGCCTGAGAAGGAAAGTACCTTTAAGAAATGTTTTACACAATTTGGCTGACATAAGAGGATTAGAATCTTGACCAATGTGATAGTGAGAAATTGCCGCCAGTTGAACTTTGACTGTGGAACTGCTGGCACCATCATTAAAGAGAGAGGTTAGAAAATCAAGCACTACAGGGAGAGGAACCGTGAAGGGATTCAGGCCTTGCCGCTCGCCCACACAGAGAGCGTTTCCATTTGCTTGGTAAACCTTTCTAGTGGATGGTTTATGAGCCGCCACCAAAATAGCCTTTACCGGTGAAGAAATACCAGGAGTCCTTATCAAGAGTGGAACTGGAGCAGCCAAGCGGTCAGCTTCAGGTTGTCCAGGTTCGGAGGAGGAATGCAGGATGGATGGGATATCAGATCCGGGATGGGATCTAGAATCCAAGGAGGATTCACCGAGTGAGACCTTAGGAAGGGGAACCAGATCTGTCGAGGCCAGAATGGAGCAATGAGAATCATTCTGCAACCCACCGAGAAGCTTTCTGAAGAACTTGCAGCATCAGAGGCAAGGGTGGATAGGCATACAGAAGACCGGGTGGCCAAGCATGCACCAGAGCGTCTCTTGGGGTACCTCCGGGAGGAGGTATTAGAGCGAAAAAACTGTCGCACTTGGTGTTTGAGGGAGAAGCAAAAAGATCGCATGAAAGGGTTCCCCACCGTGCGAATATGCGTTCCGCTACTTGACAATTGAGAGACCACTCGTAAGGGGTCAGAATGGTGCGACTGAGCTTGTCCGCTAGGATGTTGGACCGACCGGAATGTGCGTTGCTATGAGAAAGCGATTGGTGGAGATTGCCCATTCCCAGACCCTCTTGGCCACTTGACAAAGAGGGTATGAGCTAGTTCCCCCTTGCTTGTTGATGTACCAGACAACAGACATATTGTCCGATTGAATCGCAATTGTTCCCAAGGGAAGAAAGTCCTGAAGTGCTAGCAACGCTAAGAGCACTGCTCTCATCTCTAGAACATTGATATGCAGTAAGGTCTCTGAATCGTTCCACGTGCCTTGGACTGTCCGGCCATAAGTGCCCCCACCCGAGGGGGGAGGCGTCCGTGGTCACCGTGGCGAGAGGGGGAGAAGCACAAAATGGGCGACCCTCGTGGAGATCCGGGGAGCGGAGCCACCACAAGAGGGACCGCTTGCAAGCCTTGCTGATCGCTATGGGATGATGCATGGGAGAGCAAGGTATGACCACTGTACTAAGGCGTCCACTGTAGAATGCGCATATTGAGCCTGGCAAGAGGAAGAAGTGCTATAGCCGAAGCCATGGACCCTAGAGCCCTCAGGACCAACTCCGCTGGGACAGAATTTGAATGGAGAATGGCCCGCACCTGGAGCTGCAGATTTAGAACTCTGTCCGCAGTGAGAAAGGCTCGTAAACTCCTTGTGTCTAGTCTGGCCCCTATGAAATCTAAGAGCTGTGTGGGCCAGGTTGGACTTTTGTATTTATTGTGATGCCCAGAAATGGAGCAAGATGGAGAAAGGAGTCTCGCCAAGAGAAGTAGATGCCTTGTTGGGGCGGTAAGGAGCCAGTCGTCCAGGTAGGGAAAGACCTGCACCCCTGAAGCCTCAGGTGGGCGCTACCACTGCTAGTACTTTGGTAAACACCCTGGGGCTGTGGTGAGACCAAAGGGAAGGACCCGGAACTGGTAGTGACTGGCTCCCAGCCGAAGCGGAGAAACCTCCTGGGCGCCTGTCCATCAGGATGTGGTAGTACGCGTCCTTGAGATCTATCGAGCACATCCAGTGATTTTCTCCCAGAAGGGGAGAATAGATTGCAGAGTGACCATTGAATTTTTCTTTGGGGACTGCCAGATTCAAGAGAGAGAGGTCTAGGATTGGTCTTAGTTCCCCGTCTTTTTGGCACTAAAAGAATCTGGAGTAGAACCCTGATCCGATCTGGTCTGGGGAGCGGGCTGGATGGCTCTTTTCTTTAGCAGATGGCCAATTTCTGCCAAAGCGGCCTCCGTTGACCGGGTGGGGCGTCTGGGAGGGACTTTAACTTTGGAAGGTGAAGGAAAGGAATGCGATATCCCTGGATATGATTTGGAGAACCCAGCGGTCCGATGTTATGGACTCCCATGCCGCTAGGTGCCCAGCGTCCCCGACTGCCTCCAGAGTAGAGCAGTCGGGCAACCTCAGGGTTGCTGCGCGGGCCGTTCAGAGAAAGGTTCCCTGGACCCGAAGTTTCTGGGAGCCCCTCTGCCACTAGGGCGGCGTCCTCCCTGTCCTCCTCTGCCACGGAAGGACTGGTTGTCCGGAGCAGGCTGGGACTGCTGCGACTTCGGAACCACATCTTCTTCTGACCCTTTTGGTTCCTAGAATAGGGCCTCTGGGGTGCAGAGAAGCGGATTCGACGGCAGACAGCGTCTTCCCGTCCTTCTCGCTCTGGGTCAGCGTCTCATGAGCGGTCTTGCCAAACAGAGCAGAACCATCAAAGGCGTTAAGCAGCGCCTTGAAGGGCTCCGAAAAATCGCAGTGACGGAGCCAGGCCTGACGTCTAGTGACCAGTCCTGTCCCCGCAGCTCTAGCGGCGCCCTCCGTTGCATGGGAGAGTAGCCGCATAGAAGTATTTGTAACTGACCTAAGATTGGCCATTTTGGTGGAGTGCAGAACTCTGTCCTCCTCCGAAATGGACTCAGGGGGGGATGCAGCGTATTCCTTAATAAGATCCCGCTGCATCTGAATAACATGTGCCAAATAGTTCAGCGCTCTTACCGAGAAGGTCGCCGAACTGAACATCCGCTTCCCCAAGCGGTCCATCATCCGAGACTCCTTGCTCGGTGGGTGGACTGAGGGACTCTCCTGAGCCAGTTCCCTCTTTGTGGCCGCCGCCATCAACATGGCATCTACAGGAGGCCCCTTACTCCAATGGGTCCTGTCGGAGGGCGGACTAAGGATCCTATCCGGTCTTTTGGGAATTGGCTCCACGGTGTCCGGTTCCTTCCACACCCTGGTGGTAATAAGGTCCACCAGGGGGTCGGCAGGGGGGGACACCCAAGAGGTAGACGGGCCCGTTTCAAATGCCTCCAAGAACACGGACTCGTCCGAGGAAGACTTGGGGGCAGACCACCCCCCCCTAATACGGAGCATTTCCATGATGTCTCCAAAGGAGACATCCTCGGGGTGACCGTGGGAGCCTTCCCTTCCTCCAAGTCCGTGTCTTCTGTGAGAGACTCGGGAGTCAATGTGCCTCCTTTTGCACGTATGCTTGCGAGGGCCTCCTCTGGGGGCTGTCAGAGGAGTCCTCCAAGCAGCAATTTGCTCCATAGGAGCAACTTGGGGCACAAGCGGGCTGTCCCAGGGGCGGATGGTGGAAGCCTGGCCCAGTGCAGAGGGAGCGGGGCGGGCGAAGCAAGTGCCGGGGTCCGGAGACCCTCAACAGAGCCCTCTCCACTACATCAAAAGCGAAGGGAGCCGACCTCGACCAAAGGATCCGACAATCGGCTCCCCTCGGATCCGAAGAGTGGATCGGAGCGGCGCGGCACTCGGATCCGAAGGGACAGTGCGCTCCGACACAGACGGCGCCGAAGGAGCACTGATCCCCCCGGATCCGAAGCTCGGATCCAGGCTCCGAGAGATCGGGTCCGGCGCACTCGAGGGCAGGGTCGGGTCCGAAGTACCAAGTACTATCGGCTCCGACCTTCCCCGGCTCGAAGCTGCTCGGCTCCAGTTACTCGAACCCGGATAGCGGGTCGGAGAAGGAGCAATAGGCTTAAAAGGGTGTTGAGCTCCCGGAGGAGGCAAGACACTCCCATCTGCATCTGGGCCTGGATGAACCTTCTCATCATCCGGTCCAGATCAGCATCAGAAAGGCTATGGGTAGATCTCGAAGAGGCTACCGAGGTAGGCCTGGAGTGCCTCCTCGATAGCCTCAGCGGAGATCGGGTCTCCTCCTCCTCAGGACCCGGTGAGAAGCACACAGGGGACGGAGCCGAGAAGGAGGAGACCGGACCGACGGAGCCGGGGAGAAGCCGCTTGGCTGGCGGGGCGAAACAGAGGTCTCGGCCCGCGCTTGTGGTGCTTCTCCCTCCGGTCCTTGGCAGCATCCCTCTCCTCTCCAGAAGCGGGAGTTTGAGTCCCAGGAGCAGGAGGGTGCCACAGGGGAACAACTGCAGGAACAGTAGTCCCGAAGGAGCGGAGGCGGAGCCGAGTCCGGCGGTAAAAGACCCGCCAAGACCAGCTTGGACCTCCGCTCCCTCAGTGCCCTGGGGTTGAACCCTGCACAAATGGAACAACCAGATGTGAGGTGTTCAACCCCAAGACACTAACACACGAGTGTGGCCATCAGCGGAGAGAGCTTATGGCCACACTCGGAGCATTTTGAAAATATAGATTTAGGCTGGTCAGCCATAATCTATAATACCTAAAGTTACAGAAAGTAACTTAAACAACAAAAAACACACACAGGCCTACACACACACTCTACGTACAGCGAGGGGAGGGAATAAAAATTATTTACTTTAACTTAAAATAAACTCAAAATAGTCTATATTAAAGGGAAACCTAATACTTTCACACAAATTTAGTCAAAGAATTCAAAAATTTTCTATTTTTAAACAAGAAAAGAGTTCACTTAGCTGAGAGCTATGTACCCACATCCAGTTACCAGCGCGGCAAACAAGATCTGAGGTCATGAGGGTAGAGCAGGGCATTATGGGTGAGGGGAGGAGCTGAGAGCTTGGATCCATAGCTGGAAAACCATGCCGGTTCGGATCCGATATCGGATCCATAACCCACAGGTTGCAGACAAATGAATATCCTACTTCAGATATATGGATTAACAAAACTGGTGCCAAAAAGTTTTAGAATACCCCTGAATTCTGGCTATAGGCTCATCTCTTCCCATATCTTCTATTTAATCCTGCCAATACTACAACCTGGTTTAGACTCTTTTTGAATTTCTGAATAACTCCCAAAACAACAGTGTATTATTTCACAATCTTAGCCACAAAGTCAATATTCTACTCCCACATTTCAAAACGAAGTGGTTCACAAACTGAAAATTAGCCTCCACCAACAATTACCACAAAATCCCTGAAGCAGCCAGTTTGACAACCTGCATTTGTGTCAATATGTATCAAGTACACATAGAAGAAAAGACGCATGCAATCTGGAATAGGTCCTCACAGTACCCTGACTGCTATCAACAGTTAACTGTCCTATTGCCCTCCTGTTCCCCATACCTCACCTCTCAAATTCTGCAAAAATGAATATTTGAGAAGTTCTTTCAACTTCCCTACTGTGCATACAATATGGCTTTAAACCTGGTCATGAAATAAGACAAGATTATGTTTGATAATGCCACTAAGCACCAATGTGCACACGTGAACTGAAACAAGGGTGATAAGATCATTGTTCTTATGCTCTTGCTCCAAGGCATCTAAAAGGGTAACCACTGCCAACTTTTAGAACCTCTATTTTCACCTTGTCTCTGCTTCATTACCCTTAGGTGACTTGCAAGATACTTGTCTTTAAGGGAAAGGGGAGTAGGACAAAGGCAGAGTCATACAGACCCTTAATTCTACTTTCATGTTGTGGAAATATAATGGGAGAAGGCAATACTGGAAAAGTTACTGTCAAAATTGGATAGGTTTTTATAGGTTCATAGATTAGTACTAGGCTAACTGCCCTTGCGAGCCATTTTAAGCCTAGCTAATTATCCCTTGTGAGACTCAAACCCTGCAACTTGTATTTATAAGGCAAGCACCTTAACCATTAGACAGCCCTCCCAACATTGGGAGGTTGGGGCAAAAACAGATCTATTACCACCTGTAACATGAAGTTCTATAAACAGCACCTATGAATGAAAACTTGTGCTGTGAGGTAATTTACATAGATTTAACTTCAGTCCTTGACAGGGTCATACACAAAACACTGAACAACTAGGTATTGATGTACTCTTGATAAGATGGACAGCTGCATGGCTTACAACTAGGACATGGCAAAGTATCATACAGCAACTGGACAGGTGAAATTCTTGGTTACAGTCAAGGCTCTGTCTTAGGCCCTTACTTGTTTAGATTGTACATTTCAGACCTAACATTTTCATCTGAGGTGTTCTGCAGTCTATAAGCAGAGGACCTGAAATTGGTTAAACTGATTACATGTGTTACAAATAAGGCATGTTCTGCATAGGTTGGTACTAGGCTATCAGCCCTAGGGCCTATACAAGCCTAGCCATAACAATTCCCAGTATATTTCTTCCCACAATATTTACTTCCCTGGACCCCTGTCTAGCAGGGCGAATGACGTGATCCCTGAGGTGAATTTCCTATCTCCCATCTAACTGTCAAGGTTCCTTTTGAAGAGAGCCAAGGAGGCTCTCTGCTTGACATGTATGGGAAGTCTATTCCAGAGTATGGGGAGTCTCTGGGTCAGGAATCTATCCCTCCAGCATGTTTTGTTCATTGTGATGACAAGGTTTAGATCCCTGGAGCGTGTGGCACTGAGGGATTGGGATTTCTTTAAGTGGAGCATAGATTTCTTTAAGTGGAGCATGTCCAACAGTTCAGGGTTTGACATGGCCTTGTATGTTAAGTAGAGATCACCTCTGAGTAGACAATATGCCAAAGAGTATAGCTGGAATTTTTTTTAGATGGTCAGCATAGGGCATCTGCTTCAGGCCTGTGATTCTTTTAGTGAGGTATTTATGTGGCCTTTCCAGCTGTTGCAGATGTCTTGTGAGGTACATACCAAACGGGGCAGTGTACTCTACAATGGGTCTAATGAGGGATGAGTACAGTGGGACAATGACCTCCTTTTTTCTGGATGAAACGCTCTTAGTGATGAGGTGTGCACATAGAAGGATGCAAATTGATTAAAATGACCATTTGGGCAAAAGGGGAATAATATGCTGATAAATAAATAAAAAACTAAGCATATGAGATTTGGGAGACAAACTGAAATGTGAATATTTAATACAGCACACAGTGATTGAAACTGCAGATTAATTTAAGGACCTGGGTATATGGGCAGATCCAGCTCTGAGTTTTTCTCATCATATCAACCATAGTAGCAAGTAAGATGGCGGCGCCATATGCAGCAGCGGCCTCTTCAGCTCCCGTTGTCTTGTGCTGTCTTGTTTTTCCATAGTGGGGTAGCATTTCCAGTTGCTGATGACCGAGTGTGGAGAGAAGGCAGCCATGGTGTTGGTGGATCGATTGGACTGGGGCTGTTCCAGATTAACTCAGGTAACTGAAGTAGTTGGCATGGTAGCATGGCTGTAGCGATTTTCCTGGTTGTGGCCATTTAGGCCTGTATGTGGAGAGGTACGTTGAGAGAACGGATGGTGGTGACCAGGTGTTGTGCCAGGTTCGAGTGGATGGTGAAGGTGGAACTGAACTGTTGCTGGCAGAGATGAGGTTGGTGGTGGAGTGGACCATGGAGACTGGTTGTTGACCTGGATGAGGGCAGATGGTGGAGCCGAGATTGTCTGCTTGGATGTGTGCTGAAATGGATTCTTGAAAGTCTGTTTTTGTTAAATTGATGAAACTGGACTGGGACTTGGACTTGCCTGTGTGGAGATGGAGCTTCAGTTGGTTGGGACTTTGTGTCATGTATGTGTTTACTGTATATGTGACGTAACTGCTTGTGTTTTATTGTTTGTGATAGTCTGTGTTGTATAATAAACTTGAAGGAACATAATTTCGTTCAGCTGTGCACTTTGTCATTCAGACCGTACAACCATAAAGTTTACTTACTTTACTTACTTACACAGGATTATAGAAGGTTACTAGGCTAATGACCCTAGGGTCCTTACACGCCTAGCAAAGTTTTACCCTTATTTCCACGATCAGCACCTATCACCGCTGGCCAAGAGGGACACCGAGAGAACCCCTGGGGTGAATTTATGGTTACCCATCCAATTATCCAGATAGCATTTGAAGAGGGACAATGAGGTGCTCTGCTTGAAAAGAAGCAGGAGTTTGTTCCAAAAGTGTGGTAACCTTTGAGACAAATCTGTCCCTTCAGCAGGTTCTAGTAATGTCACCCACCAAGTTAAGGCCATTAGAGTGAGTAACCTGCATACCATTTGACTTACGGATATGCAGCATTTCTAATAAAGCAGGGTCAAAGACTGCCTTATATGTAAGGCAGAGATGGTCTCTGTCACGTTATTCTGTTTCATACAGACTACTCAAGTGATTTCAGATGATCCTCATAGGACAGATGCTGAAGACCTTGAATATTCCTTATAAGGAACTTTTTGTGGTTTCTCCAATTGTTGCAGGTGCTTGGAAAGGTACATACCAAAAAGGGCACTGTACTCAATTATTGACCTGATGAGGGAAAGTAAAGGGAGGTTATAACTTCTTTTTTTCTGGAGGCAATGCCCTTACTTATGAGATGAGCATCATAAAATGCCCTTCTTACCACTGTGGAGACATGGTGATCAAAGGTAAGGTTGCTGCCAAACTGTGTGTCCAGGTCTCTCACCAGAGTGTGTACTTAGGGTGTTGTTATTGATATGGTAGTTAGCATGAACATCGCTCTTACCAAAAGGGATGGCAATACATTTTTTTGCATCGAGTTTAAGGCCATGACTTTGGCACCAATCATTTGTTTGTGTGAAATCCTCTTGTAGGATGTTGACATCATTTGGCGATTCTATAACCACTCCCAGTATGCAGTCATCAGTAAACTTGGTCAGCCACAGACCATTAGTTCTAAACTGCACTTCGGAGAAATAGATTCCAAACAGTAGACGTCCCAGGACTGATCAGACCTGTAACCAGTGGTGTTCCACAGTGCTGTTGGAGGTGGATTCCCCTATTCTGACTATATGGGTTCTATCCATGAGCCAGTTAGTGACCCATCTAATGATATACAGGTTGATACCTAGCTGGGTGAGTTTGTCAATTATGCCTGAATGTGGGATAGTGTCAAAAGCCTTGGCTAAGTCTAAGTAGGATGTATGCAGCTACATTACAAAGTGTTGATACAAAAAGAAAAAAGTATTTATTGTATGGAGTTTTAGGTTACTGGTTTTAAATTTTAATGAGTTTGTTTGTGTCTTTCGGCTTTTCCTGGCTTGGGGTCACCACAGCAGAACTCCGGTCCGCTAATGACGGACAGTAGAGTTTTACATGCTGGCTTGCCGGGCCTAACGCACAACCTTCAACGCATGTCGCCACACAGAAGACGCTCTAACTGAGAATCGAACAGGCAACGTCTAACTGTGAGGCGACAACGCTACTGCAGCACCAGTAATTGTTCTTAATTGACATTTAATGGTTTTAACTGATGCTTGTCATTTAGCTGCATTTTTGTATTTAAGCTGTGGAATTTTTTTTGAGTTATTCCGAGGAAGTCCAGTTTATTGTGGATGAAAGCGCTTAATGGTACTGTTTATGGAGGTTACTTTCCTTTGTTTTTATTAGTTTCATTGTTTTTGTGTTTATTATTCAGTGGATTGTTTCATTATGGAGAGTACCCCTGGAGCAGTCAGTTCCACACAAGACCGTATTGATTAACTTGCTGAATCTGTTGGTAATTTGACTACTGTTATTCAAGGACTTACACAGTAAGTCTCATGAGTAACGGAAGAAATGTGAACAAAGAATTATCTACTAATGTTAACAGCCAGCGTGACCTTTTTTCATCTGTTCCGGGTGGTTTTGACACTTCTGGTATTACACCAGCTCAGAGAACAAGGGCTTTATTCAAGGAACAGTGCCAGCATTAATGCAAGCACCAATGAGATGGTGTTTAACAGCTGCCAATGGAAGAGTGGAAGGCTCAAACTGTTTTAATCTTAATGAATGGTTACAGGAAGGACGAGACTGGCAGTTTAAGCCAGAACCACAATATGAAGGTTTTGGTTCTCTAGACAAAACAAAGACTTTTCTGGATTATGTTTTTAAATATCGTAAACTTCAGCTGGAAAATGGGTACTTAAGAGAGTGCAACAGGTCCCCAAGGACTTGAGAATGTGATAGTAGCCCACAGGCCTGGTTCCAAACTCTGACTTTTCATTGTGAGTTGCTTCATTTAATTTAATAGGCAAGGCTGTAAACTGTTAGAAGTATTAAAAAGGGACTATGACAGGAAAATGTCTGCACTGAATGTTAACATCAACAATTTGAATAGCAGCGCACAATCCGATTTATTATTTGATTCAAAGTTTAATGAGTATAGAGCCATTTTTTTCTAGGGTCGATCAAATGCTTGGGGATTTTAAAAATTTAAAAAAAAAAAAAAAAATTCAAAAAAGCTTACTAGATATAGGTTAGAGTATGAGAATGATACTGCATACCCTGCTCCCCCCAAAAAAACATTAACATGCATACTTCCAACAATAATCAAGTCTGGAATGACTTCTTAATGTTTCCAGGAACAGAGTGGAAATACAAAAAGGTTAAGGAAGGACATAGTCATAGTGATTCTATAGTACCCACCTCTTAGGAGATCGGAGCGACTGAGGAACCAGAGGGAGGGGAACTATGCAATTTTGAGGAACAGCAACAACTATGGGTCGAGGCCTTACTCTAGGAAGGGGAGAGGATTGAGGAAGGGCAATATGTGGTAGATGATGAGTGTACCTTGCAGTGTTATTTCTAACAGCATAGGAGATTTTAGAATATACAATTTTAGTGACACTGAAGTTATGAAGGCTTGGTCTGATCTTTTTGAAAAGGGCCCTACTTTTGTGCCTGCCAGGAAAGCCAGGACTGATGAGTATTTTTATAACTTACAAAATAAGCCTAATTTTTTTTTTTTTTTGGGGGGGGGGGTGTTGCCAATTTAATCTCTTAAGAAAACTGCAAGAGACCAAGTACTTTTAATCCACCTTTGCACCCTGTTTGAAAGGATGTGCGAGTTTGAGATTAGGAAATTAATAAACTCCCTCCACTAACCATTCTTCCAATTTAAGTGACGAGGAATGGGATTTATTAAAAACAATTTCTAAAAAATAAAAAGGATTAGAGTGATGAAGCCGGACAAGGGTGGGGGCCTAGTGGTTATGGGCTCCAATGACTATATTAATAAAATGTTCTCATTGTATACAGAAGTGTACAAGGAGACTTCACTGAACAAATTGAATATATCTTATCACAAGATTGATTTATTGTTGGAAGACCTTTTGATAAATGAACAAATAACTTTGGTGGAATATGAAGTTTTTGAAGGTGACACACCCTAGGACCCCCACCATTTTTGGGATACCCAAGATTCATAAAAATTTGGTGGACCCCCCTTGAGCCCAATAGCTGATGCGAAGGCCTCAAAAACTTTTCCTTAGGCCAAATCTATAGCCCAACGTATAAAAGGAGTTTTGGATCATTATCCTTATTTATTAAAAGACACTTGGGATTTTTTGTCCAAAGTTTCTAATGAATTGTATTCAGATAATTTCATTTTTGTTACAACTGATACGAGAGAATTAGTTTCTGTAATACCTCATGATATTGGGATTGAGTGGCACTGAGTTCTTGTGTACTCCAAACTTAAAACAACTTTTTAGACAGAAAAATGGGGTAGCCATGGGGGCAGCTTGCGCCCCTGTTTTTGCAAATATGGTGACAGCATATTGGGAAACAACCCTGGTTTTTATATCGGAATATAGAAATTGTTGGGTCTTTATATAGATGTTTCCTTGATGACATCATTATCATTTTGGTGGACACTTGTGATAGATTATAAACGACTCCACCCCATTTTTAAAATTTACAATGGAAGCAAATTCAGAAAAGGTAAACTTTTTAGATGTCTCCAGTAAGAAAAACAAAGTGTGACCCAAAGATTTGAGTCTACACTTTCCAGGAAACCCACCTACTCCGATTCCCTTTTACATTTTAAAAGTTGGCACCCTAACCACCAAGAGGGCTTTGATTAAGTGCTAATGTATGAGATTGGCCCGAATGGTTAGTGAGGATGCTTGCTTTAAGGATGAGTGCAATAAACTTAGGGTGATGCTTGAACAGAGGGGGTATCCAGCAGAGTTTCTCACTGCGATTTTTTTGGAAGTTGACAGAAAAAGAATTGAGAGGTTGTATATTCCTTTATTAGGAACACACAACCAAGCAAACAGTGTGATAGACTAATAAACTAATTACAGGAAAGCCTTGGTATTGCCATACAATTTGCATTTTAATGGCATGCATATCATTATACTTACAAACTGGCATCTGTTTGGGATACAGCAGGAGTATTATGAGAAAGCTGGTGAGAAACCAGTTAGTGTGTATCAAAAGGATGTTTGTTTTAAATTCATGATGGAAAGACCATTAAGGGTTACAACAGTTGGTGCAAGGATTAAATATGGCCACTGTTCTCTGTGCAGACATACACATGAAGCTCCCAATATACAGCGAGAGGAAATTGGAACCATTAAAATTGTATTGCAAATATTATTGTGACAGCAGGGGGGGGGGTCATTTATGTGGCAAAATGCCAGCAGTGCCAATGTTTTTACATAGATTCTATTTTTTAAAGGCTCTTGAAGTTTTTCCTATCAACATCAGTATGACACTGCAAGGAAAGATGAACACAATGCTTTATATAAACGTATTAAAAGTTTTCCAAAATATTAAGTTCACTGCAATAGATGATGTTTTTATGGGACCTAGGGGACAACCAGTACAAAGAATTAAGATGGCAGTTAAAATGTAATGCAGCCAGTTTTCCTGAACTGAATGAAATTATTTCTATTACAAGTTAAAGTTGAAAGCTAAGCTTGCCATCTAGAACTTTATTCTTTTAAAAGCTAGACTACTAAAACAAACTGTTGATACAAAAAGAAAAAGTACATATTGTAATGAGTTTTAGGTAACTTGTTTTGATTTTAACAGGTAATTTTTCTTAATTGGCATTTAACTGTTTTAATTGGATGTTTGTCATGTGGTTACATTTTTGTATTTAAGCTGTGGAATTTTTTGAGTTGTTATTCTGAGGAAGTCCAGTTTACTGTGGACGAAAGCGCTTTATGGTACAATAAAAAGTGTGGTACAGTTCACGAAGTTTACTTTCCTTTGTTATCAGTTTCATTGTTTTTGTGTTCATTATTCAGTCGGCTGACTCCACAGATTTCCCTCATCAAAGGCCTTGGTGAATGGCTGGAAGAAGTCCACCAGGTTTTAACAGGCATGATCTCCCTTTGACAAATCTAAATTGAGTAAGGTCAAGTGTTTGGAGATTACCAATACCTTTGTTGATAAGATCCATGATGATTCTCTCCATGGCCTTGCAGGTAAGGCTAATCAGGCTAACGGGTCTACAGTTCCCGGGGTCAGTGGAAGCACCATCTTTGTGCAAGGAGATAACTGTTCCCTTTTTCCATTCAACTGGGACAAAGCCAGTGCTTAGACTAGGACTGAAAAGAATACCCAATGGACATTGCTAATTCTTGTTTCAGCCCATGTAGGATGCAGCCTGGGATGTTATCAGGTCCCATGGATGCTGTGTTTTTGACCTTAGAAAGGGTGTTCATGACCTGCTTTTTAAAGATACAAGGTAGAGAACAGGTGGTAGGGATGTCTTGGGGTAAGTGAGGTAGGGACAAGGGAGTAAAGTTTTCACATAACCTGTCGGCTAACAGGTTAGCAACATCCACAGACTCAGTATATGTAGTATCATTAACTACCAGTTTGGCACAAATCCGGGCCTTTGCTTTGAGGTTACAGATGTAACTAAAGAATGTCTAATGGTTGTCCTTAGTTAAGGAAGCTAACATGGATTCGCAGTTACCTTTGGAAGACTTCACAAGAAGTCTTACTTGCTTGTTTAAGCTGAGGAAGTGTTTCCAAGTTCAGGGCTCGCTCCTTCTTACTCAGACAGCAATTTCTTCCTCTTATTGTAAAGCCTGCTGGGCAGTTGTCCACCAGACAGGTCTGCACTTCCTTGAAGAGCCTGCCTCGGCATACTTGCCAGTTCCATCTGAGTGGGGAGGTGCAGTGAAACTATTTATACCATCCTGTAAGAGGTTATAATCTGCTTTGGAGAAGTTTTTTTAGCTTAGTTGGTACTGGGGAGGTCAGGTGTAACAGTTACTTCGAATGAGACTGATTTGTGGTCAGATCTCACCAGGGAAGACCTCACAGTGGGGGTGCTACAATGTGACAGTTACACTACACCCAAACTTGAGTATGGAATAACAATATGGAAACATTGTAAGAAAATAAGCATGAGTAAATTAGAAAGAGTACAGCGAAAATATACTAAGGGCATCCATGGATGTGAAAATTTAAATTTATGACAGACTAAAATATCTGAACTTGTACAGTGTCTTTTTTGATATCTAAGAAGAGATGTTATTTAGGTATACAGAGCATTTAGAGACAACTACCTCTGGGAAAGTTTGAATTTATCAGAAAGTACTGGAGAATCATCACACAACCTATGTAAAGGATTCTATAAGAGAAGTGTACTAATTGGTTCTCTGACAAAGCAGCTGATGCATAGAACAGACTAGCAAATTACATTAAAAGCAAGTACTAGTTTAGATATTTTTAAGAACAGCCTGGACACTTATGGGAACAAGTGTTTTGGTATACTGGCAGGCTAGAAGGGCACTAATGCCCATGTCTGGCTTCAATACATACATGCATACACACAAACACACACACACACACACACAGGTATTCAAGATACAATCCATCAGAAGAGATAAATTTCTCTCCTCTGTTTTCTATAATTCCAGATCTTAATACTACTTGCTCATCTTGTTTTAAGGAATACAGTTAAAGGGTAAAGGGCCAACATACCAGTGCTCCACAAACTATTTCAATATGGTGACAATTTTGTTTATCCATTGTTAACTAGTTAGCCCTACAAGTACAAGTTCATAGGTTCATAGGTTCATACTAGGCTATCTGCCCTAGGGCATTTATAAGCCTAGCCAGAGTGTGTGTGTGTGTGTGTGTGTGTGTGTGTGTGTGTGTGTGTCTTTCGCCACCCATTTTAAATTAATTTTGCTATGCCCTTTTTCGAGGTTAGTATACTGTGCTTCTGTCTAACAGTGACACAGAAGTAATACCTGGGGTAAACCTATGATCTCCCATCCACTCATCAAGATTCCTCTTGAAGAGAGTCAATGAGGGACTCTGCCTAACCTGGACAGGGATTTTATTCCAGAATGAAGGGAGCCTCTGGGTTATGAATCTGTCCCTCCAGCATGTCCTATTTATTTCAGTGCTGAGGTTCAAGTCTCTCGATGGGATTTGGATTTTCTGAGGTGCAGCATGTCCATTAATTCCGAGTTGGACATGGCAGGCACAGATCGCCTCTGAGCAGGCGGTATGCCACTGAGTAGAGCTGGAGTTTCTTTAACCGGGCAGCATATAGCATCTGTTTGATCCCTTTGATCCTCTTAGTGAGATACTTTTGGGGTCTTTCCAGTTGCTGCAGGTGTCTGTTAAGGTACATCCCAAAAGGGGCATTGTACTCAATTATGGGCCTGATGAGGGATGAGTAAAGAGGCCCGATGACCTCCCCTGATCTAGATGTGAACCCCTTCATGATTAGGTGGGCTATATAAAAAGTTTTTCTAACCACTTTGTCTACATGGTTGTCAAATGAGAGATTGCCATCAACTTGGGTCCCCAGGTCCCTAATTACTTCTTCTGTACTTAATGGATTATCACCTATGTGGTAATTTGTGGGCACTTTGTTTTTGCCAAAGGAGATGACTATACACTTTTTAGCGTTTAGCTTGAGGCCATGGCTCTGGCAACAGTTGTCTGCCCTTTGCAGGATGCTTGTGTCGGCTGGAGAGTCGATTATGGCCCAGTTTGCAGTCATCCTTGGTAAGCCACAGTCCTTCCGTGTTGGCCTGTACCTCTGAGAAATATATACTGAACAAGAGAGGTCCCAGGACTGAGCCTTGTGGGATGCCACTTGTAACTGGTTTGGAGTCTGACATGGCTTCAGCAATTCTAGCCATGTGGGTTCTGTCCTTGAGCCAGTTTGCAACCCATCTAGTGACATAAGGGTTTATATTTAAGCTGGTGAGCTTATCTATAATGCCCGAGTAGGGTATAAGGCTTTTGCGAGGTCCAAGTAGGCTGCGTGGACCACCTTCCCCTCATCAATGGCCTTGGTGACTGTTTCAAAGAAATCAACCAGGTTTAAGAGGCAGGATCTGCCCTTAAAGCTGAACTGGGTAGGATCCAGTGTCTGTATGTCCCCAATATCTTTGAGGTCCATGATGATCCTTTCCATAGCTTTGCAGACCAAGCTAGTCAGGCTTATGGGGCGATAGCTTCCAGGATCCGTTGAGGCACCACCTTTGTGGAGAAGGACCACTGTTGCTGTACGCCACTCTTTGGGTACATATCCTGTAGTAAGGCTGAGACTGAACAGTAGTTTTATGTTTGGGTTCAGCTCTTCTTGGAGTTCATGTAGGATGCAGCCCGGACACTGTCTGCTCCCATTGATGCTGTGTTTTTTGCTTTGCAGAGGGCAGCTCTTACCTGAGCATCTGAGATGTCAGGGGCAGCAATCTGCTGGGGTGGATATTTGCCCTCTTGGTGGGGGGTGAACCTGTCAGCTAGGATGTTGGCAATGTCTGTGGGTTCGGTGAATTTTTTGTCATTTTGGACTAATTCTGAGCATATCTGGGAATTGCCACCCAGGTTCCTAACATAACTAAAGAAAGCCTTGTGATTATCCTTAGTGTCCTGTGCTATTTTTCTCTCGAAGCTGGCCTTAGATGATTTTATGAGTGCTCGTAGTTTTTTGCTAATACTGATCAGAGATGCCTTCCCTTTTTGGGATTTTGCTCTATCATGTAGTAGCTTCCTCCTTCTATTGTATAGTTTGTTTATGGCTGGGGTCCACCATCTGCCTTTGGAGGATTGAGTCTTGGTTTTATTTGGGATTGCATGAGCCATGCATTCCTGAAGGTGTTCATAGAATGCGTTTATAAAGGATTCTGCGGTCTGGGCCGTATTTTCCACAGGCCCTGGGGCTTTGAAAGATTCCATCTTGGTTTTGAGGAGTGTGAAATTTACTTTAGAAAAGGTTATCACTGTGGTTTTCAGGGCAGAGGGTGGAGTCGGGATGTGAATATCCAGCGAGATTAGTTTATGGTCTGATCTTACCAGTGAGGGATACACTTCTGGTCTGGAGCATCAAGTCCCCGTGTTGGTGATGATCAGGTCCAGTATGTTTTCCCCTCTTGTGGGAGTGGTAACAAGTTGTTCCACAGCATTTGAGTTTATAAATTCTAGGAACCTTTGGGCTAGGGTGTATGCTCCCACTCTATGTTTGGGTAGTTGAAGTCGCCCAATATAATGGTGTTTGGAGAGACCTTCATATTTTCCAGTGTTCTCAGGAAGGCCGAGTGGGGTTCCTGGGTTTGGGAGGGTGGTCTGTAGCAGGCTATAAACTGGAAGGCAGTTTTACCCACTGTTAGTTGCACATGGATAGTCTCTGATGCTTCGTGCTGTGCCACCAACCTGGAAGTGTGGGTATCTCTGACTAATATTGATACTCCCCCATCCTTTTGTGGTTCGGTCCAAGTTTTGGGACTGAAAAGCATGGTATGAGGTATAACCCGGTAGTGCTGGGGTGCTCTGGGAGCCTTGAACCAGGTTTCTGTTACTGCACAGATATCGATGTTCTCCATGCTAAGGAGAGTTTCGAGTGCGTGCATCTTGAGGTTTAGACTTCTGGCGTTGAGTAGCATTACTCTTAGTTTCTTATCCCTTGTGATACCTATGGAGGTGGGTTTGTCTTTTGAGCCTTGCCTAAAAAAGGCACTATGGGGGTAGCAAGAGCCTTTGCCAATATCCGAAAGCCCAGGGGTGACAGGTACAAGCCGTCCCTAGCGAAGCATCGTGGCTTGTCGAGCATGTCATCCCAGGCTGACCGGCATTGGATCCCCTTTGAATGACACCAATACTTAAGCCAATTGTTGAAATTGATCATCTTGTCTTCATATTGTGGCATCATTCTTGGTGAGGTAAGATGCTACTCAAGGTCAGGGTCATACCGGCCTGGGCTACATGCTCAGAGAGCTCCTCTATGTCTCTTTTCATGTAGTCCAGGGAGGTACGTCTCAGGTCATTCACACCAGCATGGACAATGACAGAGTCATATTTGTACTTGCCTTGGAGTGACCCGAGTGCTTGTGTTATGTGGCGGATCCTAGCGCCCGACAGGCAGCTCACCGTGACCTTCTCCTTGTTCAGCCTGGTGAGCGGGACGTCAGTGTACCTGACGATAGAGTCACCTATTACAAGTGTATCAGGGGTGTTGTTTAGCCTTAAGGGCTGTGACTGCTCGGCACACTGGCATTGTGAGCTATGTGTTGCACGTGTTTTGTTTTGGGGTAGAGGTTGCTTGGGTGTCTGCTTTGGAGATCTCTGCTGCTTAGGCAGATTTTTATTTAGAGCCTCCGAGTATGTTTTTGTGTGTTTATGTGTTGGGTTTGCTGTCGTGGTAGGTCTATGTGAGACTGGAATTGTAGTGAGTGTGTGGTTTCCTTCTCCTCCTGACTGGTTTCGCCAGTACTGAGTTGAGAGAGCTTAGCCTCCATTAAGGCTATATGGTTGCATCTCTCACGTGTTGGAATTTGTTGGGAGGAGGAGAGGGTTGTCTGTGTACATGAGGCAGTTGTAACATTGCCTCAAGATTCCCAGATTCACCAGCTGGACCGGAGAGGAGATTGACAACTGACCTTTGGACATGCTAGAATAGTATTGGGAATTCCTTTATAATTGAAAAAAAAGGGCCAATGGGGAACAAGGTACTCAAGGGGAGTTTGTGAGGGTGTAGTGCTTTTATTTTTTTAGTACTGACTTATATAATTGCTTTAGTGAGCAAGTGCCAGGTAACTTAAATGCAATGTGTTACAGGTAACTTAAATGCAAAAACGACAAACAGTAACTTTCTTTCAAGTGAAACAAGGAAATAAGTACAGTAAGCAATGCAGATATCACTAGGGGTCCACAGAAGCACTGAAAAGCCGTGGTTTAGGTGGAATTAGCGTTTCAGGGAAATAAGCCAACAAAAAGCATACAAACAAAGCTAGATTCAGCAGGCCTGGATCTAGTCTATGCTACAGCAAACAAGGTGTACCAATTTCAGTAAGAAACAGTTCAAATATGCAGGCACTATAAGCCGTTAACCAGAAATTCCCAGCTCAGAAGGGCAGAGTCCAGCCTCTCCTCCCACAAGAGTGCAGACCATGAACCCTTTTAATGTAAAATAACTGGCCTGAAGCCCAAGTGCTTAAACCAGAATTAATACACTTTTAGAATAACAGACACTGAGCACTCAATTAGCAGTCCCCAACTTAGAAGGATGTAAGCTACCTGTTCTGCCACTACAGTGCAGACCACAAACCTTCTTAATGTAAAACAACTGGTCTGAAGCCCAAGTGCTTAAACTAAAAGGCTTAGAATGAGTTACACCAAGCAGTAATAAATACAATTGAGTACTTTTAAGATGACGCAAAAGCAAAATAAAGTAGGAAGAAACACAAATACAGTAAAAGCAGGTGAATTTTTTTTTTTTGAGTGAGCAAATGAGATGGGCCCAGGAGTTACAGGACAAGAAACAAGTGCAAATGCAGGCCTTCAAATCAGAAAGTTGAGAGAGATGGAAGACCACACAAATGGCCAATAACTACAAATTCTGGGCCAGAACCACTCCTTATGTGGTAGACAGGTTACCTAGTGCTTACCACTCCCACTGATAAGCTAGAAGGCTTCCATCCAACACAGAAAGGCTTGGGGGGTTCAGAAGCTTACAAATAGTCCTGGATACACCAAATCTGTATCTGGAACACTAATTACAGGAAAGGTAGGAAACAGGCTTACAATTTTTTTTTTCAGAAAAGTAGCAAAAACAGTAGTAAAAACAATTCACATGCAGTGCAAGCTGGCACACTTGAGTATGTAGCAATATTAGTCCACACACAGTTTGAAAAAATGTAATTAAATTAAAAAAGGACTAAAAGCAAGTGCAGAAAGGGTTTATTAGGTAGAATGCGGTAAAGAAATGGGACTGGGGGAAGTGTCCTAGATCCAGGGCTGGCCTTAGCTGAAATGGCGCCCTAGGCGAAGTAGTACTCCAGCGCCCCTTAAGCCCCGCCCACACCATACTCCTGAAATACCCCTATAAGCCACACCCACATGAAGGTCACTCCCCAAGAAAGCCACTCCAGTCATTTCCTTCAATTACTTAAATGCACAGGAAGAAGATACCTTGTAATATAGCTAAACTGCAAGTGAAGGAAAGTGGAATTTTTTTTTAATAAGCCTGCTTTATCTGTTGCTCCTTCACACATTTTACTGTAAAAGTCATGTCCTCAGAAAATACAAGCTCATGTGCCTTCTTTCAAACGGATGCTCAAGTTAATCTAAACAGTTTAATTTATTATGGGTAGGCGAGCAAGGCTTACAGCTCAGTGAAAGTAGAATAGCAATCTCTCTCCTCCCTGTGTACAGTAGCTTAAACTAGAACAGCACAAACACAGACAGACTTAGCATAAGCAGTAAACTTCTCTGCCCTTGAAACGGCATGAAAACCAACATTAATAGGAAATGCATCTGGCCAGTGGCGGATTAGGTTTACTTTTGGGTTGTTTTCAAAATAGTCTCCTTGCACACATTTTAGGGCAATGCATACATGAATTTGTTCTTTTATTCACCTTCCTGACTGTATTAAATTACATTCCTTGTATAATACAGCCCCACTTGTTAGAATGTGTTTTAAAAATTGTAGAGTAAAACATTTTATAAGCAGTGAAACAAAGTATAAACCAATGACAAAATTACCCATTTCAGAAAATTTCAACCATAAAAGGCAACCCAGACTTCTGTCATGACAATCCACCAATATTACTCGATACACAGTCTCTACAGAAGTAAAATCATTGGAATAATTCCACATTAAAAGAAATCTGTAACTAATGAAAAGGAATGAAGAGGTTGCTTACTGGCAAACAACTTTACACCTCAATGTTTCATCTACAAATTTGGTGTCTGTTGCCCTTGCATAAAAAAATTTGGTAAACTGGGAATATTGCAATAGGAAATGACTAAAACCGACAAGTTCATAGTTACTAGGCATCTCATACAAAAGGAGGAAACTCAAGAGTGTAGAACCCCTATTCCACCTTATAATACACCAAATAACCTGCAATCATATGGGTACTGCGATATCAGCACTTCATGGGAGTAGACTCCACAGCCTTATGCACCAAAGGCAATTATGCTACTAACACTGCTTTCAAATTCTACAATATGCCATTTGATAAAACAGTTGCACATTGAAAATGGACTTAGCATGAGCAGCAGTAAACTTTCCTTTGAAACATAATCCCTTGAAAATACACCGAAACTCAATCCCTTGAAAATGCACTGAAAACTCCATTCCCTTAAATGAACTTAAACACAAACTCCTTTCTGTCAGCAGTCTGGTAGATGGTGTAAAGCAGTGGTTCCCAAACCTTTATGGACCAAGACCCACTGTTGAAAATGGTAATTTTCATGACCCATTACTCACATCAGTATGTGTAGCACTCCTGGCCCTCCTTAAAAGAGAGGATGCCGGCACCATGGAGTATTTTTCTGGGATTTAAAGAGGCCATGTAAACTACTCTCATACTTTATTAGCAGAGAAAATCATGGTCAAATGGGACCCTAGGCAGGGTAATAGATTGAGGCCTCCCGAGCAGCCCCTCCTGTAGCAGCCCCCTCCCCAGCCATACCAGTGTTTTGTTACTTGGCTATTTCTCCCCAGTTACTATGAACAATGTTCAAACTTCAGTGTGTATACAATTAGGTATTTTCTGCCTTTGAAACAGCATTAAAACCTACATTTAAATGAAATGCATCTGGAAAGTGGAGAATTAAGTTTATCTTTGAGCTATTTTCAAATTATAGGGTCCTTGAACACATTTTTATGGCCATGCATTCATGTATGTGTTCTTTGAGTCACCTTCCTGATTGTAATAAATTATATTCCTTGTATAATACAGTACCAGTTGTTAGTATGTTTTAAATTTGTAATTTTTAACATTTTTCCAGCAAACAATGAAAAAAAAATGCATGACCCAATAATGACAAAACTGCATTTCAGAACATTTTAACCATAAAAGGCCACTCAAACTTGTCATTACAATCCACCAGTATCAATCAATATGCAGGGACGACCGTGGTGGTGCAGCGGTTAGCGTTGTTGCCTCACAGCAAGAGGTTCTCCGGTTCGATGCTCGGCTGGGGTGCCTTCTGTGCAGAGTCTGCATGTTCTCCCTGTGGTCGTGTGGATTTCCTGCGGGTGCTCCGGTTTCCTCCCACATCCCAAAGACATGCTGTAAGTGGATTGGACATGCTATATTGGCCCTAAGCGTGACTGTGTGCGTGCCTTCCACGGAAGGTTGGGCGCCGGGCTGGCAACTTGACACCATAAAATTTCACTGTTAATTATGAGCGGACAGGTGATCCACTGTGGCGACCCCTAACCGGGAAAAGCCGAGAGGGAGTATCAATCAATAAGCACAATCTCTGCAGAAGTAAAATTCATCTGAATACTTCTAAATTAAAGAGATTTGTAAATAATGAAAAGGCTGTTACTGGCAAACAACTTTACATTTCAGTGCTTCATCTACAAATTCAGTGCCTGCTGCCCTTGACAAAGTAATTGCCTACTTTACATTAAAAAAAACTGGTAAGCTGGTAATACTGCAGTAGGGAATGACTGAGAAACCCACAAGTAGGTATCCTATACAAAAGAGGACACTCAGGCAACAAATAATCAGCAACTAAGGCATTACATACCATACCTCCATACCTCTCAACCTCTTAGCACAAGAAAGCTGGACAAAGCCTAAAATAGTGGGGAGGCCCCCAAAAGAGGGACAGATTAAAATATTGCTCTTACAGACTTAAAAGCATTTGTCTTAGCATACATTTTCTGAAGGAAATGACCGAAACTCAAGTGTTTGACATTTAGCTATTTCAATCCTCAGTGATTTGCCAGAAAACCATAAATTCTGTGAGGAATAGGCCAAAACTAGGAGGCAAAAATCTGGACAGCTAAGAGGTATGCATACCTCTCAATCTCTAGTGCAAAAAATATGGACAAAACCTAAAATAAATGTGGATGCAATGGCCAAAAAAATAGGGGCAGTTTATGTATTGTTTTTTTTTTTAACTTAGAAAGTTGCTAGAACACTTATTAAAAAATAATATTGTGTTGTAAACTCTTCACTGCCCATTAAAAGCACAACACATGTGGCAAATTTTATAGGCACAATAAGATATTGTGAGCTGTATACTGACTAGATACTGATACACTTATGGAGCTGAAATTAACACAACACATGCCTTCATGGTTTGCAGTGCTATTTAGTGACTTCAGTCCTCCCTGATTTGCCAGAAAACCACTAATTATGAGAAATACAAAAAATATAATGCTAAATCTGGACACTTGAGAGGGACCTCATATTTTTGGTCCATTTTCCATAGTTATGGTTTTCTGGAAAATTACTGGTAAATCTTTCAAGACTGAAGTTAGAAAATAATGACAGATATTTGAGTTTCAGACTTCATATCCTTCAGAAAATTCAGCACCAATGCAAAACCAATCAGCTTTCTATCGACTTTAAGTTTGTAAGAGCAATATTTAAAAAGTGTCCCTATTTTAGGGCCTTTATCCCACTTATTTAGGGTATGACACACACACACACACACACACACACACACACACACACACACACACACACACACACACACACACACACACTAGTTTAAGTTATGCACACACACACACACTAGTTTAAGTTATGCACACACACACACATAGTTTAAGTTAGGCACACACACACTAGTTTAAGTTATGCATGCACACACACACACACACACACACTAGTTTAAGTTATGCACTCACACACACTAGTTTAAGTTATACACACACTAGTTTAAGTTATATACACACACACACACACTAGTTTAAGTTATATACACACACTAGCTTAAGTTATACACACACACTAGCTTAAGTTATACACACACACACACACACACACACACACACACACACACACACACACACACACACACCACAGCAGAACATGCATATGACTCTCTCAGAAAGCAACACACTCAGACGTACACGCACCTACTCTCTTGCACAGCAACAAAGACTTTCTTCCAAAAGAACGAATGGCTAGATTAAATTCCATACACACACACCTACTCTCACACAGTGACACACACACTCCATAGCTAACACAAACAAAACAGCAAGTTTAAATTCCATATGCATACCTACATACCCACACACATTCTCTCTCATACAGAAATGAACAGTTAAAATTACACATAGAAACATGCACTTACCATCTTTAATTTTATAATCCAAATGAAAACACGCAGAGACATAACTCTTCTCTTGAACGGCTGGCCTGGCTTAAATTCCGCACAGAACTGCAGAATGCATTTTGATGACGTTGGCATCGTGACGCATGCACGTTTCTCCTTAAGGAAGACTCTCACACAACAAACTACAGATTTTTTTTAAAGCCTCCTGGCTAACCTGCAGCTGTAAGTGGGAGGTTGCTTGCCGCTCCTCCCTCTGGTTCCAGCGCCAAGAAGAGCGCAAACTTTATAATTAAAATAAATACATACAATGCGCCCTTTGCAAGGCCGGCGTATATGGCACCCTAGGCGGTCGCCTAGTTCGCCTATGCCTAAGGTCGGCCATGCCTAGATCAAATCTACAGTGGGGCGGGAACTGCAAAAGCCACCAAATTTAAACTACAACCAAGAACAGGGAAGGGGGGGGGTTTCAACAGAGATGTGAGGAATCAGAGTGCAAATTATAAAACAAAATAAATATATACCGATCTCTGTATATTTGCAGAACAGTAAGACAACAGATATCTAAGCAACAATTTAGCTCTATAATACAGAATAATACAGAAAAATATACTCAGCTCTATATATTTGCAGATAGTCTTGTAAGGATCTCTCTCAACACACAGGTTCCACTTTAAATGCAGGCTGTGACCTCTTTTCAGGTAAGAGACATGTAGGTGGCATTTATACTACTAAGGAAAATTTGGCCAGAGCACTGGGGAACTTCCCTTACACTTTGGGGGAAGGGAAAATGCAGCACTCACTTGAGCTGACAGGCGGTACTGCAGGGCTGCTACTGTATTTCCGGGAATTCCAAGATGGCGAAAAGTGCAGCAGAAAGAGAGAGAGGCAGGAAAAAACTTACTGAAGGAAGGAAAAGGAGGCAAAATAATCGTTATAGAGTTGGAAATCAGAGGATAAGGAGAAACAAGTACTGGTAGATTTGATGAACAAGGCAAAGCCAAAGGAAGGAGAGAAAGAGCAAGAGTGACAGTGTGGATAGTATTACAGGAGGAAGAAACGGAGGCTGGAAACGGAAGCAACAGCTGATGAAAGAAAAACACAGGAGGTATTCCTGCTGGTGGAGTTACCTTGTTTTAAGGGTTTACCTCTGCAACAGAGCATTTTGCTACATGAAAGAAAAAGTCATGCAGATTCATCAACGCAAGAAAGGAAAAAGTAATTGTGAGAGGACAAAGATTTGCAGTTTCTCAACAGTCATAGAAAAGACTACCAGCGGTAAGAATAAAAAGTAAAAATGATGGCAATGTGTGAAAAGATATGACATTATAGACTGCATCACTTTGTCACTAGAGTTTGACAAACATAACAGCATTAATTCATTTGGGAGCTGAACATGTTTGCAAAGTGATATTAAAAAGTTGTAACTTGCTTTAAAAAATTATAACTGCAACTGAAAAATGAAATAAGGTAGCACACTGGAAACAGCTGTACTTCAGAGCTTGGGAATACAATTAAAGGGACTACAATAAAAAGGGAAGATAAATTTGCAATTTAGGACTTCAGATATGAATGAGCAGGAGCTCACTATGTAGTAAAGTACAGGACATTAACATATTTAATGAAAGAAATGTATGGACTTAGGAGTTAGAATGTGTGGGTAACAATGGATAATAAGGATGGGAAACTTCAACATTATTTATTTCAAATACAATAACTGGGAATGGTAAAAGAGGAACAGTCAGGTACTGGTGCCAACCTAAAGCAAATTATTTCTTGGGAACAAATAAAGGTGTAGCCAATGTGGGGAGAGACGACCTATAGAAAAAAAATTGTAAGCCTGTCTGCAGAAAATGTAAAGAATGTGGATACCTGTGCTTTGACTGCCTCATATTAGAAAAGGAAAGAATAGATAAAGAAAGCTCAGGTGAAAGACTAACAGTAGAAAATACTATTACAGAAGATGGTGAAAGAGAAGGCACAATAGGTTAAGAGGGATAATGAAGACAGGTTTAACAATGAGGAGGTAGTTAGAGAATAAACAGTTTTAAGTGCGATTATTAATACACAGGAAAAGAACTATTTGTAATTTCAAAAATTTATCGGAACATAAGGGAAAAAAGAGACAGGACAAACGAACAGAACAAGTTAGTGAAAAATCAACTGGTGGGAGACTTCGAAGGAAAGAGAAACAAATCTGGTAGTAAAACACTTAGGAAAAGGATGATATGCAAATGTTAGCATTAAATGTTAATAGCATCAGAAACAATATAAAAGAGATTTGGTGGTGGAATGATGTGAAAAATAAAAATGGATGTTTTTACTTATTAGATACCAGATGAGATGTAACAAAGGAAAAATAATACAGGCAGTACTGGTTGACCAAATTAAATACAATATAAGATATTCTGAAACAGGAATTCTTATAAAAAAGAAAGCATTTCTGAAAGTCTTTTGGGTTTCCAATACTATGACAAAAGTGGACCCCATTCCCAAGTCAAAGTGTAATTAAAGTTCATAAACTAGTATTGTTTCTATCTCTGAGGTTAGCCAAAATTGCTCTTCACAATACCCGTAATGTGCCCAGACCCGACTTCGTCTGCACTTCATATGAGTTACATGTATTGGTTTGCTTGTGTCTTTCGGCTTTTCCCAGTTAGGGGTCGCCACAGCGAAACTCCAGTCCGCTAATGATTGGCAGTAGATTTTTACATACTGGCTTGCAGGGCCTAACGCACAACCTTCAACGAAGGAACGACCATTCACGCATGTCGCTACACAGAAGACGCTCTGAGAATCGAACGAGCAACGTCTAACTGTGAGGCGACAACGCTACCGCAGCACCACCGCCGCAGTACATGAGTTACATGTATTGGTACCATATCTAAATAGGACTGTAAATTCTTTAGGAGACCCATTGCTCATACTACTACTGGAACTATCTGGGTATCCTCCTTCCACACTGCTCTTATTTCTGCCTGCAAATTCTGGTATTTTATGACTTCTCTCTGTACGCAAGACAATGTAATCACTCAGGAAGGGTAGGGATACGTTAAGAGTGAGACAAAAATGTCTTAATAGTGATTTATGCATATACTAATATGACTGACAGAAAAGTTGCTTGAAGAAATACTACGTTAGTAAATATGTCACTAGTGATAGTTACAGGCAATGTAACCATAGGAAAAAAAATTAAAACAACAGGATATTAACATGTTACCGGAATTAACAAAATTTGCAGATTTAAAAGAAAGAAAGAACAGAGAATGGACAAATAAAAAGGGGGATATTTAAGACTGCAATTGATTATACAGTTTACTGTAAAGACATGGAAAAATAACAGGGGGAGTACAGATGGCAGAGTTTTCAGACCACAGCACAGTATGTGCTGGAAAAGAGGAAACCAGCAATATAACAAAGGAGGAAAAGTGATCAATATAACTACAGAGCTTTAAAAACGGAAAAAATATTATGGTAAGATCAGGTAACAAGGAGATTTTATAAAAACTGGATGCAGTGGTGGGTAGTGTACAAGCACAACTCTAAGTGGAAAGAACAACAAAAAAGAAATAAGATGAAAAAGAAAGTAACAAATTAAGGGAAATAGAAAAAAAAGACTTGTTAAAAGAATGGAGAAAAATTTAAATGTTTTTATATAGGCAAATATTTTTCAAAAAGTAAAGAAAAATGAGGTTTCTCTTATTTAAGAAAATTAAAAATGAAAGAATTAAGGCTGGATACCATCTTAGATGACAAAATGTAAACATGAAGATATAATGGGGGTGGTAGAGAATTTTGTAGAGAAAATATGTGAAAGAAATAAATGGGTGGGCTAGAAGAGTGGAAAGTGAAAAAATATCTGAAAAAGTAACTTTTTAGAAAATAAAACAATAGAAGAAACAAAGGTGATGAAAGGAAAAAAAATAATCAGTGCTTGAATTGGGCAGTATAAAGGTATAAGTATTACAAGGAAATGAATAAAGAAGAAAGATTTTTTTAAAATATTAAATGAATAGATGACAGAACTATAAAATTAATATGGAAAAAATGATGAAAGAAAACATGTAAAAAATTGGAGGCCCATAATACTAGGGAATACTAACTATAAAATGCTTACTGAAATTTTACAAAAAAGGATGGAGAAAGTATTGGATGAGGTGGTAGGTGAAGAGACTTATGGCATAAAAGGAAGAGAAATGAAAGAAATGTTAATTATAGTGATAGTAGTACAGATAACACAAAGAAAATGTAGTAAAACTGATATTATACCATGACCCCCCCCCCAAACGTGCACGCTGATTGGCCAGCGTGCACATTGTAAATCGAGTTATACTAATGGGAAAAGGTCCGGTCGCCCGGACTTTTCCATTAGTATAACTCTACTTTTAAAACACTGTCTCGCTATGTTAAATGGGTTTAACATAGCGAGACAGCTTTAAAATAAGCAACGGAGATCTCCGTTGCTTATTTTAAAGCTGTCTTGCTATGCTAAACCCATTTAACATAGTGAGACAGGTTTTAAAAAAAAAAAGCAACGGAGAAAGCAAGATCTCCGTTGCTTTTTTTACTGTTCGCTATGTTAAATGGGTTTAACATAGCGAGACAGTTAAAATAAACAACGGACATCTCCGTTGCTTATTTTAAACTGTCTCGCTATGTTAAACCCATTTAACATAACAGTAAAAAAGCAACGGAGATCTTGCTTTCTCCGTTGCTTTTGCTCAACTCTGATGTACTGCGCAGGCGCGCAGTACATCAGAACTGCCGCGGATGCCAGACATCTGCGGAAGGGCAGTAAACAGGCATTATACTATGCCATTATTTAAGAAAAGTAATAGTTTCTTTTCTTAAATAATGTCATGGTATAATAGCAATAACCCACTTCTGGGTGTGGGTAATGCTGTATTTACCCACGGTTGGCTTTGTTTGGTCCCTCGGGCGAACCATGCCAACCGTGGGTAAATCCAGCATTACCCACACCCAGGCGTGGGTTATTGCTATAGTAACAGACACTGATAAAGCCTTTAAAAAGGTGAGCATGAAGCAATATGGCAAATTTTAGAGGGATACAATATAGGAGAAAAATAGTAATGCAACAGAGAAATGTTATGAAACTTCATGTCTACAAGTTATGATAAATGAATGAACTGCTAAAAAATACGTATTGAGAGAAGTAAAATGGGGATGCCAGAGTATGTTCTTACATTAGTAAATGTGTGTGTATGAAATGAGGGAGGCAATACATATACATTTAATTTACTTCCCCAACAACAAAAAAGAAGGAAAACAAGTGAGGTTGTAGTAATAATCAAAAAGCTGTTAAAACTGGTCTGCAGTTAAACAAATGGAAGTGTAAGGGGTTTGGAGCTATAAATGAAATATATTTCACAAGAAAGGAAATGAAGACTGTATAAGTCACTGAAATATGTTGAATACTTGTGTATTAGGGAAATAGCATATTTACGAGGAATATACATGTTTCCACTCAAATGGAGAGAGTAATTAAATATTTTTGTTTAATATCATTTGGGGCTTAATGTCAGAAAAGGGAATAACTTATAATAAAATAAGGTAGTTTGAATTTGAAAAAATGCAGCAGTACATTTAGCATCTATTTACTTATTTTTGGGTAATGTGAAAGACAAAAGAAAGACAAAAATAGATAACAGATAAAATAAAAATGTTACGTTGAAGGACCACTACGGGCAAATGATGAAGAAAACATATATGTTTTAACTTGCCATGATTTACTACACCTCCCAAAGCTGCTTGCAGCAAAATAAGTGCTCATTCCTAATTTTATTTTGTTTTTACTCGTCTGCCCTCATGGGGGCAGACATTGCGATTCCTTTGGAAAGCTAAATCTGTCCCATACTGCACAGACTGAGAACAAATAGCCCTACCATTTGTTGTCAGGCTAGACTTCCATTCACTTAGAATGGAACTCCTGAAAAAAACTGCCAAGTTTGAGAGTCTGCAGCTCATGTGTCATTGACTGGTATGCGCAGAGTTTTACAAATGTTGTTCCTACTGATGTACTTACACATTCTTTGAAAGAAACTTGCAAAAGTGTCAACAAATTACCGAGATAAAAAAGACTTTTCACAAGGAGCAGTTTTGAAAGTTTCAGTTCCTGGCCAGGTTACTCCTCCCATCTCCCCTCCTTCAGTGGGCTACAGTCTCACATTTCCAGCTTTACTAGATTCAACTATTTAGTCAGCTTTGCATGACAATAGACATACAAAAAAAAAAAAAAAAAAAAATCACAGCCTGGTGTGCCACTAAATCTGTTCCCTTGTATGTCTCTATGCCTCTTCACTTCTGAATAGCATTTCCCAGGAATAAAAAAAAAAAAAAAAAGCAAACGCATCAGTCCAGAGTTTAGGCCTGTCTATCCATTTAAAATGTGCACAGTAAAATATTCAACTTATAATGCATTTTGGCTGCTGACATGGTTATCTTTACACAGTTATTCTCTTAGGTTCATAGTTTCATAGGTTAGTACTAGGCTAACTGCTCTTGTGAGCCATTTTGAGCCTAGCCAATAATCCCCTGTGAGATTCAAACCCTGTACCTTGTGTTTGTAAGGCAAACACCTTAACCATTAGGCCACCCTCCCCACCTTAGAGTATAACCTGAACTTATGGTATTTAATGATAAATTTTACAACAGTTCAGTTTCTTAACAATGACCTCCCAAGCCTCTGATGTGACCTAGTACTTTTTCTTACTATTGCTTTATCTAGTTTGTCTTAGTTGTATACCTGTAGCATGTCTCTCATCCTCTCAGCAACAGACTCCTGGAGAAAACTTCCAAAGCAGATACTTGCATTGAAAGAGTAGAGCAACTGTAGCAGTGAAACTACACTCCAAAACAATGCACTCAAACATAGTACTGACAAACACAGGGGAATGTATATGTCTGAATCAAGCAGTGATGAAATAGCTAGGGACTTCACTGAGCACAATTTTACTCAATCTCTCCATTTCATAATCCATAACATTCGCACCACACTTAAAGGCACACCTCCACCTTCCACAAACACAGCTTCCCACACCCACACTACATACAAGTCAAATTTAAGGCTTTCCCACCTCTCTGCAAAACACTGCTGTAATGGCTTTGGCAGACAAATGAAAATGATTGATGGGTGTTGGTTCAAGACTCCTATCCATATCTCTCAACAGTACAGATTTTTGCAGAAAGTCCAGATTTTTTTGTCTGTTTTTCATAAAATTGCAGTTTCCTGTCAAATCACTGGCAAATCATTGAACACTGAACTCAGAAAGTTGACAGGCATTTGATTTTCAGACCTCATATCCTTAAGAAAAATTCACTCAAATGCAAAATCTGTTTATCAACTTTCTAAGATTGTAAGTGCAATATTTATAAATTGTCCCATTTTTGGACCTTTGTCCCCTATTATTTATGACCTTGTCCAGATTTCTTGTTCTATAATGTTGAGAGTTATGCTGCCATCCCTTCATACTGGAGCCAGTCCACTGCACTTGCACAAGTGTCCCCCTCAGCAGGGCAGCAAGCAGGTGGTCGTGCAGATTTGCTTTATAGTTCTTTTACACACACACACACACACACACACACACACACACACACACACACACACACACACACACACACACACACACTAAATCTTGTTGTCCATGTTTATTCTTTTCCTTGGTTTTGTTTCTCTTACTTGTAATGTTGCTTTTACTCATTTTTTCTCCTGCCTCCCATATCTACCCTAATTATTACTTCTAACAAATACTTTTTCTCACTCTTTCTTCTCTTACCCTCCTCCTCTTTATCCACTATTTGAACTTTTCCACTCTGGCATTTGCTTTATGGGTAAATAATGAACTGTCACCCTTATGTCAGCACATTTCAATGCTACATAATATTGTATTTAGTCTAATAATAGGTTCATAGGTAGGTAACTAGGCTATCGGCCTAAGGGCCTAAGTAAGCCTAGCCAGCAAGTTTCCCTGGCTTATGCCACCCAAGAAAGTTATTTTCCTGTGCCACTGTCGAGCAGAGCCACAGAAGTGATTCCTGGGGTATATTTTCCTATCATGCTAATGAGGAACTTTGCTTGACATAGACGGGTAGCTTGTTCCAGAGTATGGGAAGTCTGTGGGACAGGAATCTCTCTCTCCAGCATGTCCTGTTTATTGTGGTGACAAGGTTTACGTGCCTAGAGCATGTAGCTCAGAGGGATTGGGATTTCTTTAGGTGTAGCACGTCCAACAGCTCTGGGTTTGACATAGCTTTATATGTTAGGCAGAAATCACCTCGGAGTAGGCAATATGCTACGGAGTAAAGCTGGAGTTTTTTTAGATGGTCAGTATAGGGCATCTGTTTGAGGCCAGTAATCCTCTTTGTGAGAAACTTCTGCGGCCTTTCCAGCTGCTGCAAATGTCTTGTGAGGTACATTCCAAAAGGGGTGTTGTACTCTATAATGGGTCTAATGAGTGTCAAGTAAAGGGGAACAATGACCTCTTTTTTTCCTGGATGAGAACCCTTT